>NC_058522.1:146654458-146957488 GCF_904849725.1 Hordeum vulgare subsp. vulgare | reverse complement strand
ATATTGGTAAGAACAAGCACATCACAAAGATATTTCAAAATTGTGGAAAGACTAGCACCCAAATCATATAAAGCATAGCACTCAATTTTTTAATATTTATCTTATTGGTGGGTTGCCATTCATCATATATTTTTCTATGAATTCAAATCTCTAGTTCTAACTTTTGTTCCAAAGATTTTATTACCACTTCTGAAATATGTTTAGTGAAAGCTTTGTTTTGTTCATGGGCATTGAGTGAATTTATCATAGATTGCAACATAGAAATACACTCTATCAAAGAGCAACTATCAAAATTAAAGTCTTTGTAATCTGAAATAGTGGGTGCATTACTAGCTAAAGTTTTGACCTCTTCAATCCAACTTTTATCAATCTTTTCAACAAGATTTTCACCCTCCAATTCATGGGAACGCCTTCTAGCTAAAGTTGACTCTTCTTCAGTTCTCTCATCATTAATTTTAACTTTACTAAACAAGGAATCGATAGAAGAAACACCAATCATTTTCATTTCTTCATCATTTTTCTCTTGTGAAGATTATCGCTTAGCTGCCATTTGATTCACTAACGTAGCTTGCGCATCAGATATCTTTCCTAGCAAATTTTCGGTAAGAACATATTGAGATTGGAGATTAGAATCTTGTTTACTAACATGATCAAGTTGTGTTGTTATAGCATCAAGCAAAGTAGAATATTCCTTAAGTTCTTTGGTAAAAAAAAATATTTTTCTCAAATTGCATAGTCATGTACTCCTTGGTACTTTTCTCAATCTCTAACAAAATGTTGGGATACGAAACATCATGAAATCTCCCTTGAGGCATCATGTCTATGCAGGCAAGAACACAAGCAAACAAGAGATCCGGGAAGAACACGACAAACGGAAAGAAGGCAAATAAAAAGGCAATTTTTTTGTGTAGTGGGAGAGAGGAAAACGAGAGGCAAATGGAAAATAATGTAATTGCAAGGAGATGAGAGTTTATGTGTGGGAACCTGATAGATCATGACTTGATCTCAACAGCGCTAGAAATATTGACTCCTCGTTGATTGCATTGGTTTCCCTCCAAGATTAAATGGTGATGTAGCACAACAATGACAAGTATTTTTCTCAGTTATGAAACCAAGGTATCAATCTAGTAGGAAGATCCACAAGACTTTGTAAGCAGTACCTGCACACAAATAAAAAATCCTCGCAACCCAACACGTGTAGGGGTTGTCAATCCCTCGTGGGTAAAATAAAAAGGTAAAAAGATAGAGTGATAGATGGAAATAAAGTTATGGTAAATAAAATAGGCAAGGTATTTTTGGGTTTTTGATAATATAGATTTGAAAATAAAAGAGAAAATAAACTGGAAATGCGAATATGAGAATAGATCTTGCAAATAGATGATGTAAAATAGACCCGGGGGCCGTCGGTATCACTAGTGGCTTCTCTCGAGAAAATAGCAAATGGTGGGTAGGCAAATTACTGTTGGGCAATTGATAGAAGAGAGAATAGTTATGACGATATCCATGACAATGATCATGTATATAGGCATCACGTCTAAGACAACTAGCCCAACTCCTGCGACATCTACTACTATTACTCCACACATCGACTGCTATCCAGCATGCATATAATGTATTAAGTTTATGGAGAAAAGGAGTAATGCTTTAAGAATGATGATGTGACATAGACAAGATCTATTCATGTAGGAATATTCCATCATTTTATCCTTAATAGCAACAATATATGCATGTCATGTCTCTTTCTATCACTGAGATTGAGCACTGCAAGATCGAACCCATCATGAAGCACATCTTCCCATTGCAAGATAAATAGTATAAACTTGGCCAAACAAAACCCAAGTATCGGAGTAGAATACGAGGCTATAATAATCAAGCATGGATATAATTTCATAGATCTGATCATAAACTCACATTTCATTGGATCCCTACAAACACACCACAAAAGGAAAGAATTACATCAAATAGATCTCTAAGAGACCATTGTATTGAGAAGTAAATGAGAGAGAAATCCATCTATCTACTACCTACGGACCCGTAGGTCTTATATGAACTACTCACGCATCATCGGAGGAGCACCAATGAGGATGATGAACCCCTCCGTGATTGTGTTCCTCTCCGGCAGGGTGTCAGAACGGGATCTAGATTAGATCTCGTGGCTTCTCGAACTTGCGGCGACTGAAACGATTTTTCATCGACTGCCCTAGGGTTTTTGGAATATTTGGGAAATTATTGATCTCAGAGGTGGTGGAGGAGGTGCCTGAGGCGCCCACTACCAACCAGGGCGCGCCAGGGGCCCAGGGTGCGCCCTGGTGCCTAGTGGGATGCCTTGGCCTCCCCTGGTTGGCTTCCTTGGTCCTCAAGTTTACTTCTGGTCCAAAAAATCTCCAAAACGTTTCGTGGAATTTGGACTTCATCTAATATTGATTTTCCGCGAAGGGAAAAACAAGAAAAAAAACAACAACTGACACTGGGCACTATGCCAATAGGTTAGTCCCAAAAATGATGTAAAGTTTGTTAGGGCATATTTATGCCTAAGTGATTTTGGTGATTGATGACAGTACCTCAGTGGACTAATCGTGTGCATTGAGCATTTCAGATAATACATGACAAAGTCACAAGACGATCCGGCACCCCTCCATGGAATAGAAGCACGGTGTCCTCTACGATTTTCTTTGGTGGTTTTGAGTCGTAGGACCGCCGTACTATTAAGAGGGGATCCGTGTCGAAAAGGTTTGGGTGGAATCAATCTCGCACGCACACATTTTATCTCCATCTCTTTTCCCTTGCAACTATGGAGCTTGTTCCCCCTCTGTTCTTTCTCTCTATCTTGCAAAAAGGCCTCTGGCGGTAGTACCACTAGAGGTGGTAGGCCTCTAGCGGTACTACCGCCCCTAACCAGCGGTAGTACCGCTCCAAGACTGTAGTACCGCCTTCCTTGCGGCTATACTGCGTTGGACTTTTTGCGAAGACTTTCTGGGCGGTGGTAGGCCCGATAGTAGTCCTTGCGCTGCCATGGGCTCATCGGTAGTACCGCTGGAGCTAGCGGTAGTACCGCTGGAGGGGCGGTAGTACCACTGGAGCTGGCGGTAGTACCGCTGGAGGGGCAGCGGTAGTATCGCTGCTGCCAGCGGTAGTACCACCCTGCTCGTGCTGAGAGTGAGGGTAACGGTTGGATTTGTTCCCTCACTATATAAAGGGTTCTTCCACTTCAATAACCCTACCTTTGACCCTCCAAGACTCCATTGTTGCTCCCTAAGCTCATATGTGCCCGATCTGTCTCCCTAGCCAATCAAACTTGTTGATTTTCTAGGGTTTGGTTGAGAAGGCCTAGATCTATACTTCCACCAAGAGAAATTTGATTCCCCCCACTAATCCCTTGCGGATCTTGTTACTCTTGGGTGTTTGAGCACCCTAGACGGTTGAGGTCACCTCGGAGCCACATTCCATTGTGGTGAAGCTCCGTGGTCTTGTTGGGAGCCTCCAAGCTTTGTGTGGAGATTGCTCCAACCTTACTTCTAAAGGTTCGGTCGCCGCCTTCAAGGGCACCTATAGTGTAATCATGGCACCTTGCATTGTGTGAGGGCGTGAGGATAATACGGTGGCCCTAGTGGCTTATTGGGGAGCATTGTGGCTCCACACCGCTCCAACGGAGACGTACTTCCTGTCAAAGGGAATGAACTTCGGTAACACATCCTCGTCTTCATCGGTTCCACTTGTGGTTATCTCTAACCTTTACATTGTGTATGTTATTGTTGTAGAGTATTTCTTACTTGCCTTAGCGATTATAGTTGGTAGCATCATATAGGTTGCTCACCTAGTTGTCATTTTAGAGAACCTATATGTTACTAGCCCTAACTTGTTAAGATTAGCTAAAAATTGGCGGTTGCCAATTCACCCCCCTCTAGTCAACCATATCGATCCTTTCAATCGGTATCAGAGCCATGTCTTTTTATTAAGGGTTTCACCACCCGAAGAGTATGGATGATGATGAGGGAGGAGCCCATAGGCAACCCAAGGCCATGGCCTTGACTTCGGTCACAAGGGATGACTTGAATACGGCTATGGCCAACCTGAGGACGTCCTTGATGAACGAAGTCAAGACCATGCTTAAAGAGTTAATTGAGGGAATTAAAAGTTCTCCTGAACCGGCATTGGTGGTTAAACACACCAACATGGATTCGGAGGCCATTTCCTCTAAGGAAACGTCTAAAGGTATGCGACCTTCTTCCCCTCTCGAAAATAATGGGACTGGAACCTATGCCTCAGTTCCACCTCCCATGGTCTATGAAGGACCTGTTCCTACACGGCGCATTAATCCTGTTGGTCCTCCTCCTAAGCTTGTTAAGGGTGATTTTCCTAACTGGGTGTTTTCTATTAAGTCTCATTTGAATCACAGCTCAACAAATTTGTGGATAATCATCGAGCAAGGCTACTATCCTCATGACCCAAGCAACCTCACTCCAAGGGAAGAAGCGAACAATTAATATAATCACTCCACATTATTTATTCTACAGTCAGCAGTGCCTCCTGAAGATCTTCCTCACTTGCGCCCCTTCACTCTGGCCAAGGACTGTTGGGAGCACATTATGGTGTTGTACAAGGGAAGCTCAAGCATTCAACGGTCCAACTATGAAGTGGTTCTTGATGAGGCCGATGAGTTTGTGATGAAGGAAGATGAGGACCCTCGTGATCTCTATTGAAGGGTGACTGATATTGGTGTTGCCCTCAAGGATCATGGGAGCAAGGATGTGGATGACACATGGATCAAGCGCAAGTTTCTCAAGGCCATCATGCCATTCAACAAAGCTATGTCATCCGTCATTCGCCAACGGCCAGATTTCCACTCCTTGTCCTCTAGTGAGGTGTTGGGTGAATTCATTGCTATGTCAATCATGAACAAGACCGCTGATAATGCTCTTGCTCGCGTTCATTCAAAGACAGCTTCACCCAACCTTGCTTTAAAAGCAAAGTCTACTTCTGAAGAAGAATAAGAGGAGGAGGAAGAGGAAGGCTGCCCTGAAGACACGAAGTATTCTTATCACGAGCACATGGCTCTTGCTTCGAGGCAATTCTGGGGCAACAAGAGAAACTCAAGGCCCAATTTCTCCAAGAAAAATTCAAGTGGGTTCAAGACCAAGCAACGTGTGAGGACATGCTATAACTGCGGCAATGTGAGTCACTTTGTGGCAGAATGTCCATATGAGAAGAGGGAAGACAATGGGGGCAAGCTCATTTGCAAAGACAAAGCCAAGTCTTTCCCAAACAAGAACAACTTTGTCAAGAAACCCCATCCAAAGGGTATAGTGGCACTTGAAGAGTACCCATCTGATGATGATGACGATGATGACATGGTGGCAACGACGGCTGTAGCCATTGCCACCCCCTCTCCCAAGATGTCTCTCTTCAACTGCATCACCAAGTGCCTTAAGGCCAAAGGTATCGAGCATGTAACACCCACCATTAAGACCACCATCACCACTGCTCCTTCATTGTTAACTATGTTGATAATAGTGATGCTGTGGAACTTAATGAGCATGATTTTGACAAATTTTTGTGTAAAGTCAAAGGAGAATCCAAGAAGCACTTTGTTGCTCTTTTGGAACAACTGGGTGAGGCTAATGACCTCATCGAGACTCATGAAGAGACTATCTTCGAGCTACAAGGACATAGTCGTGACTATGCTGATGAGATTGCTGGATTATCTATTGCTCTAGAAAACGAGTGCAGTCTTCGTTTGGCTCTTGAGGAGTCACACAATGATGATTGTGCTAAATTACAAAAGGAGCTAGATCACGTTATTGTCCTTACTCGTATGATTAAGTCTGAAAAGGCTGCACTTGGGGTTGGCCATGACAGACTCAAGGAGGAGTTTGATACACTTGACAGGGCTCACAAGGTCTTGAAAGGTGCTCATTTCACCTTGAAAGAGTCTCATGATAAAATCCAAGCAAAGCTTACCAAGGAGATCTCTACTTGTCCTCCTTTTGTTATAATTGATAATGCTTGTACAACTAACCCTTGTTGTGAGCATGTACATCTTGTGGAGGAAAATGCTAAGTTGAAGGATTAACTTGAGAAGGGCCTTGTGTCATGCATCCAAGGCGAGAAGAACTTAAACGGCCTTTTGAGTAATCAAAAGGGAGTTGTAGGAAAGGAGGGACTTGGACTTACATCCAAGTCAAAAAGGAAAAGGAAGAACAAGAACAAGCGATCCTCTACCCTCATGGACATCTTTGTCAAGGAGGGCGAACAGAATCAGAAGGAGAACATGGCCAAGGTGGTGGATGGTAGTGTCAAGAAGGGCAAAACCATTCCTACCAACACAACCGGCAAACTCAATCCATCTTATGTTTTATGTCGTGCTGGTGATGGGCATGTTTATGCCAAATTTGTTGGTTCTTACTATGAGTCCATTGAATGGGCTATTTGGGTTCCTAAGACCCTTCTTTCTAACATTGAAGGACCCATTCAAAAATGGGTACCTAAAACCAAGCCTTAATCTTTGGCAGGAGTTTGCTTCCGGTGGGCTGTCATGGTTGCTTGATAGTGGAGCAACAAATCATATGACTGGAAGCAAGGACTTAGTGATGGATGTGCATCCTTCCCCATCTATGCCCACCCATGTACAATTCGCTGATGCATAAATGTCTAAGGTATTGGGATTTAGTAAGGTGGTCATCTCTCAAGAGTTATCTATTGAGAAGGTCATGCTTGCTGAGTCCCTTGCTTACAATTTACTTTCGGTTCGTCAACTTGCAATTATGGGCTTTGCCACATTCTTTAATCTTGATACCGTGGTCCTTTTGTGGAGCAAGACTCTTAAACTAGCCTATGTTGGATATGTCGAAAATGGTCTCTATGTGGTGAACTTTTCACACCCACCCACTAAGACTACGACTCGTCTAATGGCTAAAGTTGATGTGGGCTGGCTTTGGCATCGCCAACTAGCTCATGTCAATATGAGGTCTTTACAAAGTCTCCTCAAAGGGGACCATGTTCGTGGACTAACAAATGTGAGTTTTTCTAGAGATCGTGCTTGCAGTGCCTGTATTGAAGGGAAGATTCACGAAACTGCTCATCGTCCAACGACTCTCATTTACACTAAGAGGCCGTTGGAGCTCCTTCATATGGATCTCTTCGGTCCTCCATCGTTTGATAGTGTTGGGGGTAGAAAGTACTGCTTGGTGATTGTTGATGATTACTCAAGATACACCTGGGTATATTTCTTCAAGAGGAAGAGTGAGACTCAAGAAACCGTCATCAACTTTGCTAATGAAGCTCAACGTCAACATGAAGCAAAGATTTTGATGATTAGAAGTGAAAACGGCACTGAGTTCAAGAACTACACCTTGGAAGAGTTTCTTAGTGATGAGGGAATCAAACATCAATATTCAGCACCATACACCCTCAACAAAATAGTGTGGTGGAAAGGAAGAACCAAACGTTGATGGACGCTGCAAGAACAATGATGACAGAATTATAATCTCCGTATAACTTTTGGGCCGAAGCCATCAACACAGCATGTCATGCATCCAATCGACTCTATATCCGCAAAGGCTTGAACAAGACCCCATATGAGATTCTCACCGGAAACAAACCCAACTCAAGTACTTCCGGGTATTCAGGTGTAAGTGTTTAATTCTCAAGAAAGGTGCACGTTTAGCTAAATTCGATTCTAGAGCTCAAGAGGGCATCTTTGTTGGTTATGCTACAAACTCTCATGCTTACCGTGTCCTCAACAAGTCCACCGTGCTCATTGAGGAAACGTGTAACATGTAGCTTGATGAAAATAATGGCTCCCAAGTGGAGCAAAGTGGTCTCTGTAATGTAGGTGATGAAATTCCTCCCCAAGCCATAAGAAGAATGGGGAGTGGTCAAATACTCCCCATTGAGGAACCCCTTGTGGCCTAAGGAGAAGGACAATGCTCTACTCAAGTGGAGCCATCACCCTCGCAAGCCCCACACGCTTCCGATGAACAAAGAGAAAACCCTCAACTAGCTGACCAGGTTCAAGGACAAGATCAATCGCTCAAAGATGGTGATGTACCACATGATGTCCAAGTGCTTACACAAGGTTCTAAATCTACTCAAGATCAAGATCAAGTACAGCTACAAGATCCAGATCAAATGCATGCACAAGATCAAGATCAAGAGCATCCACAAGATCAAGAACAAACCAGTGAGCCTGCTCAAGTCGAAAATCAAGTTGATCACGATGTTGTTTCTCAATTTCCTTCTGCAGCACCTAAGAGGGGTATCAATGCCAAGAGAGGATCAAAACGCAAGGACAAGCAAAGTGATCAAGTTGATGCTCCCCAGTTATCAAGTATAGAACTCTTGGAGCATCGCGCATCCAAGATTGCAAACAAGCTCAGAGTCAAGTCACATCTTATGAAGAACGTGCTTGGTAGTTGATGTCCCACAAGCGTATGGGATCGCAACAGTTTTCGAGGGTAGAGTATTCAACCCAAATTTATTGATTAGCTCACAAGGGGAAGCTAAAGGATATTCTCAAGTATTAGCAGCTGAGTTGTCAATTCAACCACACCTGAAAGATTATTGTCTGCAAGCAAAGTATCAGTAGCAAGGTAGTATGATAGCAACGACACCAGAAAAAGCTTTGACAATCTCTGGCAACGGCGCTAGAAAAATCCTGGTTGACGGGATGTTAACGCCAACAAAGTATTGCAACAAGTAACAGCGGAGTAGCAAGGAACAGCAGTAGCAGCAGCAGCAAAGTAACAAGTAACAGTAGTAGCAACAACAGCAAAGTGACAACAGCCTTAAAGTGGCCCAATCCCTCTAGTAGCAAGGGACAAGCCTAGGCAAAGTAATGTAGCGAGAACCAGTAGTAAAAGACTCGTAGGCAGTGGATCGGTGATGGATGAGTGTGACGGATGTGATTCATCATGTAACAGCTAAAACACGGAGAGATAAGTAACTAGCTCCCGTTCGTCAATCTAATTTACGCATGTATTTCGTACGTAGTCATACCTGCTTAGGGAAAAGAACTTGCATGACATCTATTGTCCATCCCTCCCATGGCAGCGGGGTCCTAATGGAAACTACGGGATATTAAGGTTCTCCTTTTAATAAAGAACCGGACCAACGCATTAACACACGGTGAATACATGAACTCCTCATACTATGACCATCTCCGGGAGTGGTTCCGGCTATTGTCACTCCGGGGTTGCCGGGTCATAACACATAGTAGGTGACTACAACTTGCAAGATAGGATCTAAAACACACATATATTGGCGACAACATAATAGGATCAGATCTGAAATCATGGCACTCGGGCCCTAGTGACAAGCATTAAGCATAGCCAAGTAGCAACATCAATCTAGAACATAGTGGATACTAGGGATCAATCCCCGTCAAGAACTAACTCGATTACATGATAGATCTCATCCAACTCATCACCGTCCAACAAGCCTACGATGAGATTACTCACGAACGATGAAGAGCATCATGGAATTGTCATGATGATGATGGTGACGATTTCCCCTCTCCGGAGCCCGAAACGGACTCCAGATCCGCCCTCCAGATGAAGAATAGGATGTGGCAGCGCCTCTGTATTGCAAAATGTGATGAAACCTTCTCTCTGATTTTTTTCCAGGCGAAACGGAAGATATAGGATTGAGATTGGGGGCGGTGGTGCCACGTGGGCCCCACAAGCCTGCATGGCGCGGCCTAGGGGGGTGGCCGCGCCGTGTGGGCTTGTGGCCCACTGGCACACCCCCTCACGTGGATCTTTGCACAGGTATTTTTCTTTTATTCCAGAAAAAATCTCCGTAAATTTTCAAGACGTTCCGAGAACTTTTATTTCTGCACAAAAACAACATGGCAATTCTCCTGAAAACAGCGTTAGTCCGGGTTAGTTCCATTCAAATCATGCAAATTAGAGTCCAAAACAAGGGCAAAAGAGTTCGGAAAAGTAGATACGAGGGAGACATATCAACTCCCCCAAGCTTAAAGCCTTGCTTGTCCTCAAGCAACTCAGTTGACAAACTGAGAGAGACAAAAGAAAAACTTTGACAAACTCTGTTTAATCTTGTTGTTGCAACTATGTCTAACTCACAACCAGAATTTCAGCAACATCACAAGCAAACCACATAAGCAAATGACATCTAGGTCTCACGGTAAACTCATATCAATGGCATAATCAACTAGAGAGCAAATAATAATAAGCCTCAAGTGTCAACACTTCAATCAAAACAACATGAAGCAGTACGAGTAGATGGTATCTCGCTAGCTCTTTCTGAGACCGCAAAACATAAATGCAGAGCACCTTAAAATACCAAGGGCTGACTAAACATTGTAATTTGTGGCAATGAAGATCCAGTCATAGTCATACTCAACACAGTTAAAAGCAAAGCATAAAAATGACAGAGGTAATCTCTAATTGGTGCTTTTGTAAGAGGAGGATGACTCAACAGGAACATAAATAGACAGGCCCTTCGCAGAGTGAAGCACTGATTTGAAGAGGTGCCAGAGCTCAAGCTTTTAAAATAGAGATAATAATTTTGGGTGGCATGCTTTCATTGTCAACGCAATGACTAAGAGTTCTCAACATCTTCCACGCTACACATGCTATAGGTGGTTCCCAAATAGAAAAGTAAAGTTTTGACTCCCCCACCACCAATCAATCACACTCCACGCCTAGCCGAATCCTCGGGTACCGTCCATACCAACATCAATCCTGGGGGAGTTTTGTTTGCAATTATCTTTTCGATTTGAGCATGGAACTGGGAATTCCAATTACCGTCCCCTTTCTCGTGAATGATAGTGAATAAACACATATCGAGGATAACACGCCTAGCATGGAAGATACCAATAGCCCCTGTCACCACATGAGCAGTTCGGGCATGCAAAACAGATTATTTCTTGAAGATTTAGAGAGTGGCACATGCAAATTTACTTGGAACGACAGGTAGATACCGCACATAGGTAGGTATGGTGGACTCATATGTCACAACTTTGGGTTTATGGAAGTGGATGCACAAGCAGTATTCCCGCTTAGTACAAGTGAAGGCTAGCAAAAGACTGGGAAGCGACCAACTAGAGAGCGACAACAATCATCAAAATGCATTGAGATTAACTAACATTGAGTGCAAGCATGAGTAGAACATAAAGAACCATGAACATGAACATCATATAGGCTATGTTGATTTTGTTTCAACTACATGCGTGAACATGCGCCAAGTCAAGCCACTTGAAACATTCAAAGGAGGATACCATCCTATCATACTACATCATAGTCATCTCAAAATTCATGTTGGCAACCAAGACAAACCATTATAAGCTCCTAGCTAAATAAGCATGGCATCAACAACTATGATCTCTAAGTTGTCATTGCAAACATGTTTCCCTCACAACAAAGCTGAATCAGGCATGATGAGCTAGTCATATTTACAAAAAAAATAGATCGAGTTCATACCAGCTTTTCCAGGCTCAGTCACTTCATCATATATCGTCATTATTGCCTTTCACTTGCAAGACCGAACGATGTGAACAATAATAAGCATGATCATGCATTGGAATACGCTGGAATCTGTAGGCAAACACAAAGGATAAGACAAAGTAATATGGCTCTTTGAAAGCTAAACAGGTATGCATGCAAGAGGCACTAAACATTGTAACCAATATCTCCTACCTTGACCCAAAGAAAAAGAAGACTATCTACACGGGAAAGCTCCCAACAAGCAAAAGAAGAAAAGAAAATATTTTTTGTTTTTTCTCAAACTAGACAGACACACGAAAAGAAAACGAGAAAAATAAAATAAACTAGCATGGATGATACAGTGGCAATGTGTTAACACCGGCTAACAAAGTAAAAGCATAAGCAAGAATGTAAAGTCGGTGAGAACACGTACTCCCTCAAGCTTAGGCTTTTGGCCTAACTTGGTCTACTCCCAAGGACGGTCCTGGCGAAACCCAAAACAATAATCGGCGTTATACGGGAGCGCTGCAGCCACTGCCTGAATAGCTGCCTCACGGCGATGAGCAGCCGTCGCCTCCCTCTCATACTCCTCTGCCTCTCCTCTGGTTATGTAATATCTTCGTTTTACCTGAAAGTCAAAGAAAGCAGGAGCAGGAAGGGTAATATGGAAAACACGCTGCCGGTTAAATATCAATTGGTATAGGAGGGATTCATCATCCCTCTCAAGGAACTGGTAGCGTGTCATAGCGACGCGGTCAAGGAAAGTTGTATGGAGCAGGGGATCTCCTTCGCGGATGGGTTCTCCAAGAAAATTTGCTATGCGAGTGGCATAGATCCCAGCAAAGAAATCCCCATCAATAGCATTCTTATTCAGCCTCCTTGCTATAATAGCTCCCATGTTGAAGCTTTTGTCACCCGTCACTGCGCTCTTAAGGATACTAAGGTCGGGTGCACAGAGGTGACAATGCTCAATCTTGCCATTAATGCATCTGCCTATGAAGAGGGCAAAATAATGCGAGGCAGGAAAATGATACTCCCCATGGTAGCTTGCGTAATGTCTCTAGTTTCTCCAACCGTAATACCAGCGCAAAAATCTCTAACCGAAGATTTAGGAGGATCAGTGAGGTTACCCCAAATAGGTATTTTTCAAATTCTACTGAAATCCTCTAAATCCATGGTATACGATTTATCATAGAGATCAGACAGTACCGATGGCTCACGGCCAGCTGAAAATTTGAATCTATGGACAAAAGAGGCAGTGAGAGCAACATACTGTTCACATTTATCGGAGATGAATTCTTCGAGTCCGACGTTGCGAACAAATGCATAAAATTCATCTTTGAAGCGTGCCTCAATCATAAATTCATCAGAAGGCCATTCACATGGCTGTACCTGCGCGTCCCTAGGTTGGTAAGGATCAGGCACCCGAATTGCAAGACAGGGACCTCTCTTGCTTGAGGAACCACCATGAAAGTTTCTCCTGAACATCTTCCTTTTTCCGAAATTTTCAGTGACCCAAAGGAGAGGTGAACAAGATTCAACTAAACTTGTAGCAACTACTCCCACAAGTGCCAAGAGACTGTATTACGCATCAAAACTACTTGGGACCAGCTAGAATCAGCATACAAAGCTCAAGAACATGGTCACCAAGGCAGCAAAAATACGCGGAGTATAAGGCGCTAGAGCAAAAACTAATTGGACCAATAGAGGAGTCACTTACCAAGGAGTACTTTCCCCAAAACAGTTTGGAGAACGGTGATTTGAGCAAAGAGATCGAAAATCCCAGCAAGAGGAGCAAGAACACGGGTTTGAGCTGTGAAATGATTTTTTCTAGAGGTAGGAGAACTGGATGGGAGCAAGAATGAGTGGAGGGGGTGCCTGTGGGCCCCACAAGCCTGGGTGGCGTAGCCAGGGGGTGCCTGCGCCCCTAGGGCTTGTGGCCCACTGGTGTGGCCCCCAAACAGACTCTTTGTCCTAGTATTTTTAAAATATTCCAGAAAAAATCATACTTGATTTTCACAGCGTTCGGAGAACTTTTATTTTCGGGGTATTTTTCTACTTGACGCTAAGACAAAAAACACGGAAACTAAACCAAATCTATCATTTTTCTTCTAAGCAACCTAAAGTGAAAGCTTGGAACAGAGGTTTGTGACTCCTTCCTTCATCCATCTCATGGTCATCAAAAGTAATCCGTCAATGGGGTTGATCAAATCCCATCGACAAAACTTTCTCGAAACGCAAAAAGAGAACGGGGAATTTCCGAATAGTCACTAGGTCACCTCAATGGGGATGTGTATCTCCGCAGCAAGCAAATCATACTTCATCTTGACACGAGGAATAGGGCATTCAAAGCTCCCGATAAGAATCGATGAGGTTTTTTCGATAGCATTGATGCAATGTACTCGATATTGTTTCTTCGGGAAGTGCACCGTATGCTCATTACAGTTGACATGGAAAGTGACATTGCCTTTGTTGCAATCTATAACAGCCCCTGCGGTGTTTAAAAAGGGTCTTCCGAGGATGACAGCCATGGCATCGTCCTCGGGAATATCCAAGATAACAAAGTTTGTTAAGATAGTGGTATTAGCAACCACAACAGGCACATCCTCGCAAATGCCGATAGGGAAAGCAGTTGATTTGTCGGCCATTTGCAGAGAGATTTCAGTGGGTGTCAACTTATCCAGTTCAAGTCTATGATAAAGAGAGAGAGGCATAACACTAACACCGGATCCAAGGTCGCATAACGCAGTTCTAACGTAGTTGCCTTTAATGGAGCAAGGTATAGTTGGCACACCGGGATCACCTAGTTTCTTGGGAGTTCCACCCTTGAAAGTGTAATTGGCAAGCATGGCGGAGATCTCAAGATTAGGTATCCTCCTCTTATAAGTCACAATATCTTTCATGTACTTAGCATACGGAGACATCTTGAGCATATTTGTCAAACACATTTCCAGAAAGACAGGTCTGATCATCTCAACGAATCGCTCAAAGTCCTCATCATCCTTTTTCTTGGATGGTTTGGGAGGAAAGGGCATAGGTTTCTGAACCCACGATTCCCTTTCTTTACAATGCTTCCTAGCAGCGAAGTCATCCTTATCGTATCTCTTAGTCTTAGGCTGTGGGTTATCAAGATCAACACTAGGTTCAATCTCCACATCCTTTTCATTGCTAGGTTGAGCATCTTCATGAACATCACTATTGATATTATCATTAGGCTCATGTTCATCACCAGATTGTATTTCAGCATCAGAGACGGAGACATCGTTTGGACTCTCAGATGTAGCAGCAACAGGGTTGCTAGCGTGCAGGTTCCTATCATCTTTCTTCTTCTTTCTAGGATGACTAGGTGCATCAGTGCTAACTCCTTGAGACTCTTGTTCAACTCTCTTCCGATGATCCTCAGGATATAGAGGTTCCCGGGTCAGTCTACCGCCTCTAGTAACGACTCTGACGACATTGTCATTCAGCTCATTGAGCAAGTCATTCCGAGCTTTAAGTACTTTTTGTACCTGAGTAGTAACCATAGAGGCATGTTTACTCAGAAGCTTAAGATCATTGACATTTATGTCCACACAAGCACTTAACTGACTAAGCATACGAGCATTCTTTTCCAATTGTCTGCTAACATAATCATTGAAACTCTATTGTTTGACAACAAAGTTATCAAATTCATCAATGCATCAGCTAGCAGGTTTATCAAAAGGAATATCAATGTCATCAAACCTACGTAGAGAATTTACTTCTACTACCTGTATCAGGTTATCGAGACCATGGATCTCTTCGATAGGTGGTAGAGTTTTGACATCTTCAGATTTAATTCCTTTCTCTCGCATAGATTTCTTGGCTTCTTGAATATCTTCAGGACTGAAGAATAGAATACCTATTTTCTTCGGAGTTGGCTTAGGAGGTGGCTCAGGAATAGTCCAAGCATTCTCATTGCACAAGATGTTATTCAACAGAACCTCAGCTTGTTCTACGATTCGTTCCCTAAAAACACTACCAGCACAACTATCTAGGTGGTCTTTGGAAGCATCGGTAAGTCCATTATAGAAGATATCAAGTATTTCATTCTTCTCAAGAGGGTGATCAGGCAAAGCATTCAGTAGATGGATGAGCCTCCCCAAGCTTGTGGGAGACTCTCTTCTTCAGCTTGAGCAAAGTTGTATATTTCCTGCAAGGCAGCTTGCTTCTTATGGGCAGGGAAATATTTTTCAAAGAAGTAGTAGACCATATCCTGGGGGCTACGCACACAACTAGGAGCAAGAGAAGTGAACCAGGTCTTAGCATCATCCTTTAGCGAGAAAGGAAACAACTTGAGCATATAGTAGTGGCGGATCTTTTCCTCACTAGTGAATAGGGTGGTTATATCGTGCAGTTTGGTAAGATGGGCTACAACCGTTTCAGACTCATAACCGTGAAAGGGATCAGATTCGACCAGAGTGATTAACTCAGGTTCGACAGAGAATTCATAATCCTTATCGGTCACAAAGATAGGCGAAGTAGCAAACTTCAGGTCGTATTTCATACTAGCGTTCAGAGATTTTTCTTTCCACTTGCGCAGAAGTTTCTCAACATCATATCTATCCTTACACGCAAGAAAATCCTCGGCTATCTCTCCCCCATTACATAGCGCGTATCAGGCATAACAGGCAATTCAGGCATAGTAGCAGGTTCTACTTCAATAGTATCAGTAGTTTCAGAAGTATTATCACATCTAGCAGCAACTCTAGCAGTATATGCATCTAGGGCACCAAGTGGCAAAGCAGTATCAGGCATAGCAGGCATAGTATCAAGCATAGCATCATCAGGCATAGCATCTATCATAGCATCATCAGGCATAGCATCATGGGCAGCAGAAGTAGCTTGATCAAGCACAGGCGACATATCAAGATTTCTAGCAGGAGGCGAAGTCGCAAACTTACTCAAAACTGAAGGTGAATCAAGTGCAGAGCTAGATGGCAGTTCCTTACCTCTCCTCATAGTGGAAGGCAAGATTTCAGTTCTTGGATCTTTCGGATTCCTCACAGTGATCAGTAGACGTAAATCCCAAGTGACTCAGAGAATATAGCTGTGCCTCCCCGGCAACAGCGCCAGAAAAAGCCTTGATGTCCCACAAGCGTATGGGATCGCAACAGTTTTCGAGGGTAGAGTATTCAACCCAAATTTATTGATCCGCTCACAAGGGGAAGCTAAAGGATATTCTCAAGTATTAGCAGCTGAGTTGTCAATTCAACCACACCTGAAAGATTAGTGTCTGCAAGCAAAGTATCAGTAGCAAGATAGTATGATAGCAACGACACCAGAAAAAGCTTTGACAATCTGTGGCAACGGTGCTAGAAAAATCCTTGTTGACGGGATGTTAACGCCCAAAAAGTATTGCAACAAGTAATAGCGGAGTAGCAAGGAACAGTAGTAGCAGCAGCAACAAAGTAACAAGTAACAGCAGTAGCAACAACAACAAAGTGACAACAGCAGCAAAGTGGCCCAATCCCTCTTGTAGCAAGGGACAAGCCTAGGCAAAGTAACATATCGAGAACCAGTAGTAAAAGACTCTTAGGCAGTGGATCGGTGATGGATGAGTGTGACGGATGTGATTCATCATGTAACAACTATAACACAGAGAGATAAGTAACTAGCTCCCGTTCGTCAATCTAATGTAGGCATGTATTCCGTATGTAGTCATACGTGCTTAGGGAAAAGAACTTGCATGACATCTATTGTCCATCCGTCCCGTGGCAGCGGGGTCCTAATGGAAACTACGGGATATTAAGGTTCTCCTTTTAATAAAGAACCGGACCAACGCATTAACACACGGTGAATACATGAACTCCTCATACTATGGTCATCTCCGGGAGTGGTTCCGGCTATTGTCACTCCGGGGTTGCCGGGTCATAACACATAGTAGGTGACTACAACTTGCAAGATATGATCTAAAACACACATATATTGGCGACAACATAATAGGTTCATATCTGCAATCATGGCACTCAGGCCCTAGTGACAAGCATTAAGCATAGCCAAGTAGTAGCAACATCAATCTAGAACATAGTGGATACTAGGGATCAATCCCCGTCAAGAACTAACTCGATTACATGATAGATCTCATCCAAATCATCACCGTCCAACAAGCCTACGATGAGATTACTCACGAACGATAAAGAGCATCATAGGATTGTCGATGGATAAAGGTTGATGATGACGATGGCGACGATTTCCCCTCTCCAGAGCCCGAAACGGACTCCAGATCTGCCCTCCAGATGAAGAACTCGATGTGGCGGCGCCTCCGTATCGCAAAACGTGATGAAACCTTATCTCAGATTTTTTTTCCAGGCGAAACGGAAGATATATGACTGAGATTGGGGGCGGTGGTGCCACGTGGGCCCCACAAGCCTGCATGGCGCGACCTAGGGGGGTGGCCGCGCCGTGTGGGCTTGTGGCCCACTGGCACACCCCCTCACGTGGATCTTTGCACAGGTATTTTTCTTTTATTCCAGAAAAAATCTCAGTAAATTTTTAGGATGTTCCGAGAACATTCATTTCTGCACAAAAATAACACCATGGCAATTCTGCTGAAAACAACGTCAGTCCGGGTTAGTTCCATTCAAATCATGCAAATTAGAGTCCAAAACAAAGGAAAAAGAGTTCGGAAAAGTAGATACGATGGAAAAGTATCAGTAGTTTAAAAAGGGAAGTATCCACTCATCAACAAATTTCAAATTATTGTGAGCATCACACATTTGTTTCGTATTGTGAACCTGAACAGGTACAGGAAGCGCTCGATGATGAGGATTGGCTTATGGCCATGCATGAAGAACTCAACAACTTCGAGCGTAATCAAGTCTCAAAATTAGTGCCAAGACCAAAGGAGGAACATAATGTCATCGGGACCAAATGGATCTTCAAAAATGAGCAAGATGACAATGGGATTGTGGTTCGAAACAAGTCAAGATTGGTGGCTCAAGGCTACTCCCAAGTCGAGGGTATCGACTATGGTGAAACCTTTGCGCCCGTTGCTCGTCTAGAATCTATTCGCATGCTACTTGCATTTGCTTCTCATCATGATTTCAAATTGCAATAAATGGATGTGAAAAGTGCTTTTCTTAATGGTCCTTTAAATGAGTTGGTTTATGTCAAACAACCCCCGGGATTCGAACATCCCAAGCTCCCCAATCATGTATACAAACTTAATAAGGCACTATATGGCCTTAAACAAGCCCCACGTGCGTGGTATGCGTACTTTACTGAGTTGTTACAAGATCGCGGGTTTGAAATTGGGAAGATTGATCCCACTCATTTTACCAAGAAGATCAAAGGGATTTGTTCGTATGCCAACTATATGTTTGTGATATCATTTTTGGTTCCCCTAACGAATCTTTCAATGAAGAATTTGCTGCACTAATGACCGAGAAATTTGAGATGTCAATGATGGGTGAGTTGAAGTTCTTCCTCGGGTTCAAGATTAAACAAGGTTTAGAACGGACCTTCATCAAACAAGCCAAGTACACCCAAGACATGCTCAAGAGGTTCGAGCTAGAGGATGTCAAGCAGGTCAAGTTTCCCATGCCAACCAGAAACGAGCTTGACAGTGATCCCAATGGTAAAGCTGTGGATCAAAAGGTATATCGTTCCATGATTGGATCCCTTCTTTACCTTTGTGCATCTAGACCGGATATCATGTTGAGTGTAGGGATTTGTGCATGGTTTCAATCTGCACCAAACGAAAGCCATTATATGGCTGTCAAACGAATCTTTCGATATTTGGATCATACCCCAAACTTTGGCCTATGATGACCCACAAGTATAGGGGATCTATCGTAGTACTTTCGATGAGTAAGAGTGTCGAACCCAACGAGGAGCAGAAGGATCTAACAAGTGGTTTTCAGCAAGGTAATCTCTGCAAGCACTGAAATTATCGCTAACAAGTAGTTGTGTGATAAGATGATTCGTAGCAAGTAGCAAGTAACAATAGTAACAACGGTGCAGAAATGTGGCCCAATCTCTTTTGTAGCAAGGGACAAGCCTGTACAAACTATTATAGGAGGTAAAGCGCTCCCGAGGACACATGGGAATTTCTGTCAAGCTAGTTTTCATCATGTTCTTATGATTCACGTTCGCTACATTGATAGTTTGATATGTGGGTGGACCGGTGCTTGGGTGCTGCCCGTACTTGGACAAACCTCCCACTTATGATTAACCCCTCTCGCAAGCATACGCAACTATGAAAGAAGAATTAAGACAAAGTCTAACCATAGCATTAAACTAGTGGATCCAAATCAGCCCCTTACGAAGCAACGCATAAACTAGGGTTTAAGCTTCTGTCACTCTAGCAACCCATCATCTACTTACTACTTCCCAATGCCTTCCTCTAGGCCCAAATAATGGTGAAGTGTTATGTAGTCGACGTTCACATAACACCACTAGAGGAAAAACAACATACAACGCATCAAAATATCGAACGAATACCAAATTCACATGACTACTTATAGCACGACTTATCCCATGTCCTCAAGAACAAAAGTAACTACTCACAAAGCATAATCATGTTCATGACCAGAGAGGTATTGAATAGCATCAAGGATCTGAACATATAATCTTCCACCGAGTAATCCAACTAGCATGTTGATGGTGACGAGTCCTCTCCGATGAGAGGAGTGTTGTTGATGACGATGGTGATGATTTCCCCCTCCGGGAGGGAAGTTTACCCGGCAGGACGACCCTGCTGGAGCTCTAGATTGGTTCTGCTCAAGTTCCGCCTCATGGCGGTGGCGATTCCTCCCGAAAGCCTCCTCCTGATGTTTTCTGGAACGAAACCTCCTTATAGCAAAAGAGGGGAGCCAAAGGGCCAACAGGGAGCCCACAAGCCCCCTAGGCGCGACCAGGGGGGTAGGCCGCGCCTAGCAGGCTTGTGGCCTCCTGTTGGCTCCCCTCTGGTACTTCTTAGGCCCGGTATTTTTTATAAATTCCAAAATAAATCCTCGTTGATTTTCACGGCTTTTGGAGTTGCGCAGAATAGGTATCTCAAACTTGCTCCTTTCTCAAGCCAGAATTCCAGCTGCCGGCATTCTCCCTCTTCATGTAAACCTTGCAAAATAAGAGATAAAAGGCATAAGTATTGTACCATGAAGTTTAATAACAGCCCATAAAGCGATAAATATCAACATGAAAGCATGATGCAAAATGGACGTATCAACTCCCCAAGCTTAGACCTCGCTTGTACTCAAGCAAAAGCCGAGATCAATAAATATGCCCACATGTTTAGAGAGAGAGGTGTCGACAAAACAAGATATGGACATGCAGGCATCATGATCATAATCAGAACAACAATATCATCATATAGTCTCTTATGCTAAAGTGATAATTACTTCACAAAGTAAAGTATGGATCAAGAACCTTACTGAGAATTAACAACCAATAGTCTATAGTCATTGAAGCAATTTGCAATTTATCATAGCATCGGAAAGAGTCAAATAAGGGCTTGTAAAGCAAATCCACATACTCAATCATCTTTTTGTCTTCTACAATTGCTACAACTCACGTGGTACTAATGAGATCAAAGTTTCAGTCAGACACAGAGAAAGATAGGGGCTTATAGTGTCACCTCCCAACTATTTACCTCAAGGGTAATATCAACAATAATAATTCATGAATACTTAATTCCAAGTTGACATATGAATGTAGATCTTTCCCTAGCATATGATGTTAGCCAAGATAAAGGCGAAATAAGGAATTGGTGTAGATCACCATGACTCTTTCAAGGGCAAAAAGTAAAGGTACAAGGTAGGCCCTTCGCAGAGGGAATCATAGGTTGTCATGCGCTTTTGAGGTTTGGATGTGTGTCCTCTTAGTGTTAAGGAACGCCACTTTATATTGCTTCCTGTGATAAAGAACTTTATTATGCGGTCTGTCGCTTTTATGTATTCCTCATCACAGGTTCGTACAAAGCTTATTTTCCACACACTAATAGATCATACATATTTAGGAAGCAATTTTTATTGCTTGCACCGATGACAACTTACTTGAGGGATCTTATTCAATCCCTAGGTAGGTATGGTGGACTATCATGGCAAAACTGGGGTTGAAGGTTTTGGATGCACAAGTAGTATCTCTACTTAGTGCGGAAGTTTTGGCTGATATGAGGTGGAAGAAATCTTCACATGATAATGGATCTCTAGTCATATAATCATTGTTCGAAACCAAGAAAACATAATTCATTATGTTGTCTTCCTTGTCCAACATCTACTTCTAAGCATGCAATAGTTTAGTGAGTGTTCACAATCATAGATGGTGTCAAAGATGATATATTTATATGTGAACCTCTCCTTATTTATCACTTCCTATTAATTGCAACAATGACCAAGGTCTATGTTTTTCCACCCTTAACAAGTTTCAATCAACATTCTTTTTATATGTGAAGCCATCACTTCCCATAAGACCATTATATGATCTTTCATGCTTTCGTTCTTTTATCATTCTCTTGATCATGGCATGAGGCAGGGCCCTCAACTAAAACACTCTTTATTATAAGATTCACGAGCTCGAATACAATGGGGGTGACACAAAGCAAAACTCAAGTCTAAAACACTAAGGACTTTATTCTACTAGATAAAGATAAAACCAAAGAGGATCGAACTAAGAAAAGGTAAAGGCAAAAGATGTGATGGTGATACGATACCGGGGCAACTCCCCCAAGCTTGGCATAAGCCAAGGGGATTGCCCATACCCATGCTTAGTTGTCTTCCTTTGATGGTGATCGTGGTGGAGCTTTTGCAACATGGGTTTTATCCTCCGTCTTCCAATGCATAGGTGCTCCATCATGGAAAGATGACCGAGTCTCCGTAATCGTCAAATCTGCAGCCAACCGTATTGATTTAAATCTATACTCATACTCACAGTTTTGGTTTTGCAGGTCATAGATCTGGGCTTGGAGGTGATCAATTCTGTCATACAGCCTGGAGAGGTGCTTCACGATGTCACTAGCATCGATCTTGTGCTTGTTGGTGAACTCCGTGATCATCATGTGGTTGACATTGAGTCCACGCTCCACCATCCCTTGGCACTTGAAGACTTGTTGCTCCATTGCTTCGAGCCTCGCCTCCACGCTTCCGGTCTTCTTGGCCCCCTCAACATCAAGGATGTGCAGCATCCCCTCACGCATCTCGATAGATTGGGGGTGTTGCAGCACTCCCGCGAGGTAGGGATTGATAACCTTCTCGAAGATATTGTCCTTCGGAGCTTTTGGGGACGCCATAGCGATCTAGATCTGCAGCAGAAACAGGCTCGAAACGAAAATAGAGGAAATTTGCATGATACGAGGGTCAGACCTTTCGGGAGAATATATAATGATTTTTTCCGACCAGAAGGAGTACTCCGCAAGAAAACGGAGTCCGGGAGGCACACGAGGTGGTCACAAACCCCCCAGGCGCGACCAGGGGGTGGCCCGCGCGTGGCAGGCTTGTCGGCTCCTCGTGCGCTTTCTGGACTACTTTAAAATTTTCTAATTTTCTAAAAATTCGAAAAGGGAGGAAAAATCCTACTGGAAAAGTTTGGAGTCGGTTTACTTACCGAATCACATACCTCTTCGTTTTCGGAGTCTGAAACTGGCCGATAAATATCCCTTATGTACTCCTCCGGAGTTATGGTATTGATAATATTGCTTTCAACATTTATGGGAGTACCTGAGATATAATGCTTGATTCTTTGCCCATTTACCACTCTCGGAAAATTACCTTCCGTGTTGTTGATCTTGATGGCACCGGAACGATATACTTCCTCAACAATGTAAGGACCTTCCCATTTAGAGAGAAGCTTGCCTGCAAAAAATCTTAAGCGAGAATTGTATAGCAAGACATAATCACCTACATTGAACTCATGTTTTTTTTATCCTTTTATCATGCCACCTCTTAACCTTTTCTTTGAACAACTTGGCATTTTCATATGCCTGAGCTCTCCATTCATCAAGTGAGCTAATATCAAATAACCTCTTCTCGCGAGCAAGTTTGTAATCAAAGTTGAGCTCTTTGATTGCCCAATAAGCCTTATGCTCTAGCTCAAGAGGTAAATGACATGCTTTTCCATAAACCATTTTGTACGGAGACATGCCCATGGGATTCTTATAGGCAGTTCTATAAGCCCACAACGCATCATCAAGCTTCTTAGACCAATTATTTCTAGACCTATTGACAGTCTTTTACAGAATTAGTTTAATCTCTCTATTACTTAGCTCTACTTGACCACTGGACTGAGGATGATAGGGAGATGCAATTCTATGGTTGACATCATACTTAGCAAGCGTTTTTCGGAAAGCACCTTGAATGAAATGTGAACCACCATCAGTCATTAGATATCTAGGGACTCCAAATCTAGGGAAAATAACTTCTTTAAGCATCCTGATAGAGGTGTTGTGATCAACACTACTAGTCGGGATAGCTTCTACCCACTTAGTAACGTAATCAACATCAACTAGGATATGAGTATACCCGTTGGATTTTGGAAAAGGTCCCATATAATCAAAACCCCAAACATCAAATGGTTCAATGACAAGTGAATAATTCATAGGCATTTCCTGACGTTTACCGATATTACCTATTCTTTGACATTCTTCACAAGACAAGACAAACTTACGGGCATCCTTGAAGAGAGTGGGCCAATAGAAACCTGATTGCAATACCTTCTGTGCAGTTCTATCTCCCGCATGGTGTCCTCCGTAAGCCTCGGAGTGACACTTCTGTAGGATATGTCCCTGTTCATGTTCAGGTACACAACGTCTAATAACGCCATCTACTCCTTCCTTATAAAGGCGAGGATCATCCCAAAAGTAATGTCTCAAATCAAAGAAGAATTTCTTCTTTTGCTGGTATGTGAAACTAGGTGGTATATATTTGGCAACAATATAGTTTGCATAATCAGCATACCACAGTGTACTACGTGAAGTATTGATGACATTCAATTGCTCATCAGGAAAGCTGTCATCAATAGGTTGTGGGTCCTCAAGAACATTCTCCAACCTAGACAAGTTATCTGCTACGGGATTATCAACACCCTTCCTGTCGACAACATGCAAATCAAATTATTGTAGCAAGAGAACCCATATGATAAGTCTAGGTTTAGCGTCTTTCTTTTCCACGAGGTACTTAATAGCAAAGTGATCAGGGTGAATAGTGACTTTGGAATCCACTATGTAAGATCTGAACTTTTCACATGCAAACACGACTGCTAAAAATTCCTTTTCAGTAGTAGCGTAGTTTCTTTGGGCACTGTCTAGAGTTTTACTAGCATAGTGAATAACATTCAACTTCTTATCAACTCTTTGTCCTAGGACATCACCAACAACATAATCACTAGCATCACACATGATTTCAAAAGGTAAGTTCCAATCAGGTGGTTGAACAATAGGCGCGGTAATCAAGGCCTTCTTAAGTATTTCGAAGGCTTCCTCGCAATCATCGTCAAAAACAAAAGGAATATCCTTTTGCAAGAGATTGGTAAGAGGCCTAGAAATCTTAGAGAAGTCTTTAATGAACCTTCTATAGAAACCAACATGACCAAGGAAACTTCTTATACCTTTGATATCTGTGGGGCATGGCATTTTCTCGATCACATCAACCTTAGCCTTATCGACTTCAATACCTCTTTCAGAAACTTTATGTCCTAAGACGATGCCTTCATTAACCATAAAGTGGCACTTCTCCCAATTGAAGACAAGGTTGGTATATTTATATCTCCGCAAGACTCGATCAAGGTTGCCGAGGCAATCATCAAAAGAAGACCCGTAAACGGAGAAGTCATCCATGAAAACCTCAACAATCTTTTCAGAAAAGTCAGAGAATATAGCCATCATACATCTTTGAAAGGTGGCAGGTGCATCACATAAGCCAAAAGGCATACGTCTGTAAGAAAAGGTACCAAAAGGGCACGTGAAAGTGGTTTTCTCCTGATCAGATTGTGTAACTGGTATTTGGGAGAAACCAGAATAACCATCTAGAAAGCAGAAGTATGTATGTTTAGACAGTCTTTCTAGCATTTGGTCAATAAAAGGCAAAGGGTAATGATCTTTCCTAGTGGCTTTATTCAATTTCCTAAAGTCGATCACCATCCTATAGCCAGTAATAATCCTCTATGGGATCAATTCATCCTTATCATTAGGGACAACGGTAATACCTCCCTTCTCAGGGACGCAAGGCACTGGACTCACCCAATCACTATGAGCAACAGGATAAATAATACCTGCTTCCAGGAGCTTTAGTATTTCTTTTCTTACTACCTCTTTCATCTTAGGATTTAATCTCCATTGATGATCATCAATTGGTTTGGAATCAGGATCGGTTTTAATTTTGTGCTGGCATAGAGTGGGACTAATGCCCTTGAGATCATCAAGAGTATATCCAATAGCAGCACGGTGCTTCCTCAGAGTTTTTATTAACTTCTTTTCTTCATGCTCTGAGAGGCTAGCACTAATAATAACATGATATATCTCTTTTTCATCGAGATAAGCATACTTAAGAGTATCATGCAACTGTTTAAGCTCGAACACAGGATCACCCTTTGGTGGGGGTGGATCTCCAAGCAGTTCAACAGGCAAATTATTCTTAAGGATAGGATATTGTTCAAAGATAACTCTATCTATCTCATCCCTTTCATCCAAATGCATATCATTTTCATGCTCAAGCAAGTATTGCTCTAAAGGATCAGTAGGGACACGGCAATAGAAGCTAGGGCAATAGTTTCATCCTTACTAGGCAACTCTTTTTCATGAGGTTGTCTACCAAACTTGGAGAAATTGAACTCATGTGACACGCCTTCAAAGCCAACAGTGACAGTTTGCTTCTCACAGTAATTATGAACATTGACAGTATTGAGAAAAGGTCTGCCAAATATGATAGGACAAAATCTATCTTGTGTGGTAGCAAGAATGAGAAAATCAGCAGGATACTTTGTCCACACAAGACTTCAACATCTCTAACAATTCCCATAGGGCAGATAGTATCTCTATTGGCAAGCTGAATAGTGACATCAATAGGTTCCATCTCAATAGGTGCAATCTCGTCTTTAATTTCATCATATAAGGATTGAGGTATTGCACTTACACTAGAATCCACGCCACATAAACCATGATAACAATGATCTCCTATCTTAACAGAAACAACAGGCGTGCCAACAACATGCCTATGTTTGTCTCTAGCATGTGGTTGAGCAATTCTAGCAGCATCTTCACATAAGTGAATATCATGGGCATCAACATTGTCGGACATGAGATCTTTGATAATAGCAATGCTAGGTTCAACTCTAATTTTCTCAGGGGGTGTAGGTGTTCTAATGTAGCCTCTACATATCACAGTTGAAGCTTTAGAATGATCCTTTATTCTAACGGGAAAAGGTGGTCTCTCAATGTAAGCACTAGGAACAATAGGATCATTATAGGCAATGACTTTCTATTCAACTGGATTGGGTTTAACTACATTGACTTCTAAGGGAGGATGATATTTACACCACTTCTCTTTAGGGAGATCAATATGAGTAGCAAATGATTCACACAATGAAGCTACTATCTCAGAGTCAAGTCCATATTTAGCGCTAAAATCACAAAAAGTATTTGTTTCAACAAAGGATTTAACGCAATCAAACTTGAGATTCATACCTGACTCCTTACCTTCATCAAACTCCCAATCTTCATAGTTGTGTTTAATTATTTCCAATAAATTCCATTTGAAGTCAATATCTCTCTTCATAAAAGAACCGGTACAAGAAGTGTCAAGCATGATGCAATCATCATGAGAAAGCCGAGCGTAGAAGTTCTGAATGATAATTTCTCTCGAGAGCTCATGGTTGGGCCATGAATATAACATTTATTTAAGCCTCCCCCAAGCTTGAGCGATGCTATCTCTGTCACGAGGCCAAAAATTATAAATATAATTCCGATCACGATGTACTAGATGCATAGGATAAAACTTTTGATGAAATTCCAATTTCAACTGGTTGTAGTTCCATGATCCAGTATCATCACATAGCCTATACCATGTCAATGCTTTATCCCTCAAAGATAAGGGAAAGACCTTCTTCTTGACCTCATCCTCGGGCAAACCTGCAAGCTTAAATAAACCACAAACTTCATCTACATAGATTAGATGCAAGTCGGGATGTGATGTTCCATCTCCTGTTAAAGGATTAGCCAGCAGTTTCACAAGCATACCCGAAGGAAATTCATAGCAAATATTTTCAGTAGGTGCAACAGGTTGAGGATCAACTCCTTGTGCTTCCGTTCGAGTTGAAGATACCCCGAACAAGCTCCTCAAAGGATTAGTTTCCATAGTGATAAGTGACAATAAATTTCAGCACACTATATAAATGTTTCCTTACCAAATTCCACTTACCAAAGGCGCTTCACTCCCCGGCAATGGCGCCAGAAAAGAGTATTGATGGCCCACAAG
Organism: Hordeum vulgare subsp. vulgare; assembly: GCF_904849725.1. NCBI lineage: Eukaryota > Viridiplantae > Streptophyta > Magnoliopsida > Poales > Poaceae > Hordeum > Hordeum vulgare. The sequence continues at coordinate 146,929,620 of NC_058522.1, read as the reverse complement.
TATAGGGGATCTATCGTAGTCCTTTCGATAAGTAAGAGTGTTGAACCCAACGAGGAGCAGAAGGATCTAACAAGTGGTTTTCAGCAAGGTAATCTCTACAAGCACTGAAATTATCGGTAACAAGTAGTTGTGTGATAAGATGATTCGTAGCAAGTAACAATGGTTAAGAAAAGTGGCCCAATCCCTTTTGTAGCAAGGGAAAAGCCTGGACAAACTCTTATAGGAGGTAAAGCGCTCCCGAGGACACATGGGAATTTCTGTCAAGCTAGTTTTCATCATGTTCATATGATTCGCGTTTGCTACTTTGACAGTTTGTATGTGGGTGGACCGGTGCTTGGGTGCTGCCCTTACTTGGACAAACCTCCCACTTATGATTAACCCCTCTCGCAAGAATCCTCAACTATGAAAGAAGAATTAAGACAAAGTCTAACCATAGCATTAAACTAGTGGATCCAAATCAGCCCCTTACGAAGCAACACATAAACTAGGGTTTAAGCTTTTGTCACTATAGCAACCCATCATCTACTTACTACTTCCCAATTCCTTCCTCTAGGCCCAAATAATGGTGAAGTGTTATGTAGTCGACGTTCACATAACACCACTAGAGGAAAAACAACATACAACGCATCAAAATATCGAACGAATACCAAATTCACATGACTACTTATAGCATGACTTATCCCATGTCCTCAGGAACAAAAGTAACGACTCACAAAGCATAATCATGTTCATGACCAGAGAGGTATTGAATAGCATCAAGGATTTGAACATATAATCTTCCACCGAGTAATCCAACTAGCATCAACTACAAAGAATAATTAACACTACTAGGAACCTTACAAGTACCTTACAAGTATTTTTTATAAATTCCAAAATAAATCCTCGTTGATTTTCACGGCTTTTGGAGTTGCACATAATAGGTATCTCAAACTTTCTCCTTTTTCAGGCCAGTATTCCAGCTGCCGGCATTCTCCCTCTTCATGTAAACCTTGCAAAATAAGAGAGAAAAGGCATAAGTATTATACCGTGAAGTGTAATAACAACCCATAAAGCGATAGATATCAACATGAAAGCATGATGCAAAATGGACGTATCAGCCTATTGTATCCCAAAGGAGGAAACTTCAACCTAGTAGGCTACTCTGACTTAGATTGGGCGAGAGACTGTGTGGAGAGGAAGTCAACTTCTGGAGGATGTCAATTTCTTGGTCGTTCACAGGTAAGTTGGTCTTCAAAGAAGCAGAACTGTGTCTCACTGTCTTCCACCGAAGCTGAGTATGTTGCAGCTGCGAGTTGTTGTGCATAGTTGCTATGGATGAGGCAAACTTTAAAGGATTACAATGTCACTTGTGACAAAGTGCCTCTTCTATGTGACAATCAAAGTGCTATCAAGATTTCCCTCAATCCGGTGCAACATAGCAAGACCAAGCACATTGATATTCGCCATCACTTCATTCGTGAGCATATCAAGCGTGGTGACATTGAGGTTCACTTCATCAACACTGAAGAGCAACTTGCAGATATTTTCACTAAGCCCCTAGATGAAGCAAGGTTCCGGGAGTTAAGGCATGAGCTAAATATCATTGATTCAAGTAATGTGGATTGAAACTAGGCGATGTGCACCTCACTCTGCATTATATCTTGCTCTAGGTGTAGGCATGGACATAGGGGGAGTGTTGTTCTCTCAATGAACTTTCCCTCCTTACATTATGCATAAATCGATCAAGTCTTTCACTTTGACCATTATTAAATGGTACTTGTGCTTCAAAGACGAGCGTTGGTCATGAACCCAAGGATAATTCTTCGCGGTGTCATACCTTTGTCTCAAACATAGGTGGCTCCGGCCACCGTCCACCTTTCTCTCTCGTTGAAGAGCGGTTACAAAATGACTAGTAAGTATATTTTGCTTGTGTTTTCCCTTCCTCTACACTGACTAGTCATTGCCCACAACATTTTTCACATCGTTCTAAGCCTCTATATGTTTTTCTGGAGCGGTACTACCGCGCGGGTAGTGGTACTACTGCCAGGACCCCAACGGTACTACCGCCTGGGGAGCGGTACTACCGCAACGACCAATCGATCCTAGGGCTATGTTCAATCACTTTTAGGGCTGTCTCAAGGGGGAGCGGTACTACCGCTATGACCCCAGTGGTACTACCGCCAGGGTAGCGGTACTACCGCTATGATCCCAGCGGTACGACCACCCCGCCCATGCCCTAAGGGCTATATAAAGGGAGGGGGCCGTTTTTCTTGCCCCTGTTTCTTCTTCTTCGTGGTGCTCTCTCCCTCTACACCGAAATCTCCCCGATCGGATCTGCCTCCGCGGAGCCTCCCCTCTCTTTCCAGTTGGAGGGTTTGCTCCCGTCCTCCTTCCTCCTTCAAGTGCAATGGAGTCCGGTACAACTCCTCTCCTTCCTCTCTTGGTTGGTGTTTTTGCTTCTAGGGTTAGGAGCTTGATGTACTAGATCCATGGATACGCTATATGCTTAGGTTTTGGATGGAACGAAGGAGAAATCTTAGGAGATTTTAGGTCTAATGTTCTTCCTTGCATTCATCTGACATGCCCTAGTATTCTTCATGTTTTGAATCTGATAGTTCTTGTCACAAGCCTTTTGGATTTGGTTTAGATGTGGATCCCATTGACTAGATTTGTCTCCATCTAAATAACCTAGAGTTCCACATGTTTTTAAAGATCTTGTGATTCTTGTCAAAAGTTTATATGCTAGATATGGATCTCTGAATAAATTTAGTTATTTTACCTACTTTAATTTTGTCTCGATCTGCAAGTCCACCCCCGAGCGGTACTACCGTTCCACTCGGGCGGTACTACCGCTGAGGGGGCAGCGGTACTACCGCCATCCTGGCGGTACTACCGCTGGCCTCGCGGTACTACCTCTATGACCCCAGCGGTACTACCGCCCCTTGGCACTTTGTTTTCATTTCCTTTGGCAACTTGTGTTTCTTTTTATGAGTTCTAAACGTTGCCATGACTCCTTTTGTCGCTCTTTCTGTGTGTGTGTCTTATGTGTCACACGTGGTGGTTCTCGTCGCTCGAACCCAGTGCGTGACACCCAGTCCAAGCGGTACCGCAATCCCGAAGCTCGAGAAGGTTCCGCAACTTCCAATCTCAACCCTCCAAAGCGCCCATTCAAGAAGACTACCATAAAGTCCAAGGAGGCCAAGCTCAACCTCCGCACTATGCCTCCTAAAGAGTTTCAGGCACTCCGTGGCCGCGACCCTTATATCCATGAAAGAGCTCACCTCAAAAACTGTATCTGTTTGGTCAAGGCAACAAGCAATGATTTATTGTGACATGATTCTGGACTTCAAGAAGGCTTATGTCCCAGTGTAGTGGATTGACCTCCCTCACCTTCAGCGGAATCCTGAGTACTTTGGCGAGGCCCTCACCTTGATTCAACAAGTTTGCATTGAGGACATCATCACCTTTCATAATGACTTCGATCCATAGCTTGTGGCCCAGTTCTATGTTACTGTTTATTTCCACTCTGATGAAGATCGCACTATGACTTGGATGATGCGTGGTCAGAAATTGACTGGAACATGGGTTGAATTCATGCAACTCCTGAAGGTAGAAGACAAGGGGCCACAGACTGCTGTTGAATTCCATCCTCATAACCAACCTGGCCCCACCCCCAAGAACAGGCTGCAACATTTCTATGTGAAGAAGAATGTGCTTCCCCTGCACTTGGATATTATGCACCGGATCTTCCGCAACACGTTGTTTCCTCGTATTGGCAACAAGGATGAGGTTCACTCCTATCTGGTGGATTTTCTTCTGATGTGTGAGGAGGCAAGGATGAAGAACACCGGGCATCTCGACATATCTGATGTGATGTTCAATGAGCTCAAGAATTGCATCCTGTTCCGTAGGGTTCCCATTTATGGGCCTTACCTGTTCTATTTTATCCAGAAGAAGTGGACATAATCCTTTCCAGAAGTGACTCTCCCTATTGAAGTTGACTATATCACCCATGATCCTATCAAGCTGCGTCAGAAGGAGAAATGGGCCAACACCTCAACTTCTACTCAACCTATGGAGACTGACACAGAGACTGGTGTTGCTGGAGAAGGCCCTGCTTCGCATACCCGCTCGTCTGCTATGCCATCTTGGGCTGTGAAGCTGAAAGATCAGATGAAGACCCGCTTCTGCATGCAGGCCAAGGGACAGTATCAGTCTCACGTGGCCCAGAAGGAGAACCGTCATAGGCACAAGCGTGTCTTGAGGACACTTGATGTGGAGATCTCGAGCGGCTCTCAGGACATCATCACTCCGGAGACTGACTGGATGAAGGCTCAAGGCTACCAGTGGGATGGGTCCGATATTGAGGAGGAGGTTTTTGACGAGGACGCAGAGGAGGAGGAGGATGCAGATGCTACGGACGAGTCTGATGCGGCTACTTGAGTGACCACCTGTGTCCTAGGTGTCCTCTCTACCCCTTTTTGGTGTCTCGATGCCAAAGGGGGAGAGAGTGTAGGGATTTGGATTTGCTTGCTTTATCTTTTTCTGAGTCTTTCTCTGCTTTGAACTTGGCTGGTCTTATCGTGTTTGCTACCTTTCATGGGTGTGATGTGAGACTTTGTTTTAATTGTGAGACTTTGCTTTAGTCATATGGTGTGAGTCATATGCCCTTCATTATCTCTATTAAATTATCTTCATGCTCACATGCTTTACCTTGCTTCCTCTCTCAAATGATTTATCATGTCGTTGCAAGGAGTACCAGATTATGTTTTCTAGGGGGAGTTCTCTCCTTGGACTAAGTGCACTGCCATTCATAGCACTATCATAAAATCATGCACTCTTCTAGGGGGAGCCAGTCCTTGAACCATAGACTTTGGGTTTGCAGTTATATTCAATATACTTTCTTTTGTGCAAATCCGGTATTGTCATCAATTCACCAAAAAGGGGGAGATTGTTAGGGCATATTTATGCCTAAGTGATTTTGGTGATTGATGATAGTACCTCAATGGACTAATCGTGTGCATTGAGCATTTCAGATAATACTTGACAAATGCACAAGACGATTCGGCACCCCTCAGTGGAATATAAGCACGGTGTCCACTACGATTTTCTTTGGTGGTTTTGAGTCGTAGGAACACCGTACTATTAAGAGGGGATCCGTCTCGGAAAGGTTTGGGTGGAATCAATCTCGCACGCACACATCTTATCACCATATCTTTTACCTTGCAGCTATGGAGCTTGTTCCCCCTTTGTTCTTTCTCTCTATCTTGCAAAAAGGCCTCTGGCGGTAGTCGCGACCTGGTCCTAGCGGTAGTACCGATGGAGCTGGCGGTAGTACCACTTGGGCTGGCGTAGTACCGCCCCAGCCTGGCGGTCGTACCGCTAGCTGGTGGTAGTACCGCCTTCCTTGCGGCTGTACTGCATCGGACTTTTTTCGAAGACTTTCTTGGTGGTGGTAGGCCCGGTAATAGTCCTTGCGCTACCATGGGCTCAGCGGTAGTACCGCTCTGGTCCTAGCAGTAGTACCGCTGGAGCTGGCGGTAGTACCGCTAGAGGGGTAGCGGTAGTACCGCTGCTCCCAACGGTAGTATCGCCGTGCTCGTGCTGAGAGTGAGGGTAACGGTTGGGTTTGTTCCCTCACTATTGAAAGGGTTCTTCCACTTCAAGAACCCTACCTTTGACCCTCCAAGACTCCATTGTTACTCCCTAAGCTCATATGTGCCTGATCTCTCTCCCTAGCCAATCAAACTTGTTGATTGTCTAGGGATTGGTTGAGAAGGCCTAGATCTACACTTCCACCAAGAGAAATTTGATTCCCCACACTAATCCCTTGCAGGTCTTGTTACTCTTGGGTGTTTGAGCACCCTAGACGGTTGAGGTCACCTCGGAGCCACATTCCATTATGGTGAAGCTCCGTGGTCTTGTTGGGAGCCTCCAAGCTTTGTGTGGAGATTGCCCCAACCTTGCTTGTAAAGGTTCGGTCGCCGCCTTCAAGGGCACCTATAGTGCAATCACGACAACTTGCATTGTGTGAGGGCGTGAGGAGAATACGGTGGCCCTATTGGCTTATTGGGAGCATTGTGCCTCCACACTGCTCCAACAGAGACGTACTTCCTGTCAAAGGGAAGGAACTTCGGTAACACATCCTCGTCTTCATCGGTTCCACTTGTGGTTATCTCTAACCTTTACATTGTGTATGTTATTGTTGTAGAGTATTTCTTACTTGCCTTAGCGATTATAGTTGGTAGCATCATATAGGTTGCTCACCTAGTTGTCATTTTAGAGAACCTATATGTTACTAGCCCCAACTTGTTAAGATTAGGTAAAAATTGGCGGTTGCCTATTCACCCCCCCTCTAGTCAACCATATCAATCCTTTCAAAGTTGTTATAAATTATTATAGAATATCCAAAAATGATAATATAACAGCATGGAACAATAAAAAACTATAGATATGTTGGAGACGTATAATTCACCACTAGCCGTCGCCATCGATTGCGGCCACCTCGAGCCTCACCCGAGCCCACTTTTCTCACCTGCACAAGCCCGGTGAGCCCCTCGTCCTTTCCTCTCTCTTCCCGAGTCTGCTCTGGTCACGTAGCCCCCCTAGCAGCCATGGCCGCAGCTCGGCTCCGCTCGAGCTCGACGCCAGCGAGCCTTCGATGGCCTTTAGGTCCAAGGCTCATGCCCGTCATCTTTGTCATGCCACATAGGTCCTCCCTAGCTGCTCTGTTGGCTCGCTAGCGTGCCACAACCTCGCCCACATCAAGCTCCCATGGGTTGCCGCCGCAAGACTCGTCGCCGGCAATGTTTGTGGCCACCCCCGGCCGAGCCACCACCACCAGTCGACGCAACGTTAATGCCTGTTCGACCGTGACCAACCGCATGCAAAATGATGCCCCATAACACTTTCCTGACCAAGTCCGGCGACCCTCCATTGCTGGAATGGTTGCGGGTGCAACTTCGGCGCCGTTGCTGACCTTGCCCCACCGGGCCACCCCCAGGGACACTGGCTAGTGGGCAAGGGGGGCCGACTTGACCAGTTGACTTGGTCAACTGACTGACTGGGCACTGCCCCGTCACTCACCAGTGGGCCACACCCCCTGGGCCACTCACATGTGGGCCTAAGGCCATTAGTATTAATTACACAATTATAATAATTAAGACAATTAATTTGAATTAATAAGACACTAACATGTGGGTACCCTGTACTAAATAACCCATTTTAGAGTAAACTGAACACTGCTTAACCCACTGTATATGACAACTTGGGTCCATTGGTCAGGTTTGACCAGTGAAAAGTCACTCTTGACTCCTCATGTCATCCTGGCATCATGTCATCATGGTCATGTAATCCTGGCGTCATCCTCGCATACATGTGGGTCATCGGTACAACTACGCCACTGATGACCAACCTTTTTCAGCAGAGCAACAAGGCAAGCAACCCCCCCTTGATCATTGTGATATCACCCGTTCTATCTCATGCTTGTATTAGATTTTTCTACTGTTGTAGATAGCTCCTGTCCGATGCATAGCTTGTTATTGTTAAACTGTTGTTGTACCCTACTGCATATTAAATGCTTATTATAGGTTAATTAGTGATCCCAAGTGACCCAACTATGTCTTAGTTGCCCATGCTTCATCATCGAAGACTCGACGACTTGAAGACTTGATCAACCGATCAACAATCCATGACTTGTCACATCACCTCACACCCCCTCAGTTGTACGACCCTGCACAGCTACTATCAAGTACCAAGGGTGATACCTCATAATGTATTCCTGATGTTAACCCTATAATGTATTACGAAGGGTGATTCCTCCTTCACCACTTCCGATATTGACTCTGTCGTACAACACCTCAAGCGTGAACCATCGAGGGTGATTCGTCCCTGGCCACCTTGACGCTTACATCGATTGGAATCCGTCGAGGGTGATACCTCGGATTCCTCCAATGTTATAGAAACACATTTACTTTAACTTTACTATTGGAACATGATGAGATGTGTGTAGCGGGTGGATTCCTGCGTGATTGTGACGAGGCATGGCTAGGCATTCTTGGCCCTTGCCATACATCCTCGAGATGGGGCGACGGGACCACATATCGTGGATCATTGATTGTTACGATAGTTAACAAAAAATTAATGGGTTTAGATATGTGATCTAAGAAGGCATATGTCCTGTTTCACACTAACCACCACACATGAATAAGTACGGTCACCCTGCGTCGTACATCCGTCCAAAATCTTTCTAGATGTCACAGTTAAGCGGCACGCGCCCGGGTAGCCCGCATAAGCACCTTCTTTGTATAAAGAGGTGTCAGGAGTGACACCATCTGTCCTTGCAATGCGCAGGATTGCAAAGGGCGATTGGCCACTGACCCTTCGCATTTAGGATGTAGACCGACGTGTGGCCTCTTTGTTGAGGATAGGTAGTACTATGGCTTGTCGATCAGACGAGGCGGGGCATGACCCAGTAAAGTGTGTCCGGCCAGAGTTAATCGAGTGTGTTGGACAAGTTTCTGCGCCCCTACAGGGAAGTATATCTATTCGAATAGTCGTGTCCATGGTAACAGACGCTCAGAGTTGTATCCCGATCTTATACAACTAGAAATGTGAGCTAATTTGAAATGTTGGCTCCAAGATTGCTTTCTCACAAGGAGTCAAGGAAGGATCTTTGGGCGTTACTTAATAAACTTGCTACATTACACTACTAGGAAAAGCCCTATACATGGAAGCTTATCAGCAGCGCGCCTTTGGAATCGGTGCTACTTCTAAGTTACAGTAGTGCGCCTTTGACACAACTGCTACTGCTACACCATTGGCAGCAGCATGCCTCTGCCTACGCGCGCTACGGGTATGCGAGCTAGGGAGGAGTTATCGGGCTCACCGGAGTAGCAGCGCGGGTCAATGTTAGCATGCTACTGATAAGTAGTTAGTAGTAGCGTTGGTCAAAGACCCATTACTGTAAGTAAGATTGTACTGTGCCACATGGTGGGCCCCGAGTAGCAGTAGTGGAGCTCACATACACGCACTACTGCTAATATATTAGTAGTAGCGTGTTTTGCTAACTGGCACTACTGCTAAGGTGTAGCAGCCGCCTTTTCCCTCCTTTTTCCCCTTCCTTCCCCTCTCTCCCTTTACTTTCCCTCCCCCTCCTCTCTCCCTCACGTTGCTTCTTCCTCACTACTTCTTCTCCCCCTAGTACTCTCTTTCTTCAAGCTCTCTTTCTCCTTCTTTAATGCTCCTAGCTACTACATCACCTCCGTTAATGCAACCCATTTCTCTTCTTCTCTCCCCCATTACCCTCTTTCTTCGAGCTCTCTCCCTCTCTCTTCAATGCACCTAGCCATCTCCTTCCCCAACTAACTAGATAGATCTATCCATTCAATGAAGTGACCCATCTACCTCCCTAACTAGATCTAGCCCATGTCAAGATCACTAGCTAGCTAGAGGCGTTTGGAGACACGCGGATCGACCTCATCACCGTGCTCGATCTCGGGTACGTGAGTGAAAATTTGTGATTTGCAAGAATGGAAATATATATTTGTGTGTGTGCGAAATATTGACCTAATCCGGGGATAATATGGAAATAGTGCGTGTGGCATTTGTTGCCCTGAACTGTGCTTGAGTTGCCTATGTTTTGCTGAAATGTTGATTTATTTCCATTTCAACAAATTTCAGGAAAATTCTATATGTCCAATTTTTAGGGAAGGTCATGTCGAATTTTTGTATGACTTTGATGCATGCATGCATTTTTATAATCAATTGGCTTATTATTACTGCGCAAGCTATCATGATGGTGAGTGGAATGATGGTGGAAAGGTGGTTGCTATCAGTGGTGCAGGACATGAATGAAAATAACCGGACAAAGATCTTATGTCCATGTCAAAAATGCAAAGGAGGAGTTTGGCTCGACATCTACAAGCATGGTCGTTTGAAGGCACACCTTCTCATGACTGGTTTCATGGATGGCTACACTTAGTGGGTAATTGAAGACATCGACGGGGCAGCCAATGAAGACAGGGGCGAGACGAAGAGATGACTGACAATGGCGGCGGAGAAGGGGTCAGACATGACAGCGGAGAAGAGCTAGATGCCGGACATGACGACGGAGAAGAGACCAGACATGGCGGCGGAGAAGAGGCTGGACATGGCAGTGGAGAAGACACGAACATGCCACAACCTTCATCGCTACTAAGTTCAATCGTGTGGGACCCTCATGTTTGAGACCTACTTCGCAAGGAGACAAGCACTAACAGAGCTGCTTCTAGAGAGGAGGCCAAGCTGGAGCAACTGGAGGTAGAATCAAATACTACTTTGTATGATGGTTGCGATCCCAAGGGGACCCGCTTGAGTTTCAGCTCGAACTGCTAAAGATGAAGGCTAAAAACAAATGGACCGACATAAGCCTCGATGAGGTTCTCAAGTACCTAAAGAAGGTTCTTCCTGCGGGGAATCTATGTCCTACTAGCGTGGATGAGGCCAACAAGATCGTGTGCCCTCTTGATCTTCCGCACATTAGATACCATGCATGCATCAATGATTGCATCATTTATTGGAAGGAGAATGCAAAAAAAACTAACTTCCCGATGTGCAAAGCTTGTCGAGAGAAGGAGGCTGGAAAGAAATCTCCCCAGAAAGTTATATGGTACTTACCGATCACTCCTCGTGTGTAATGTTATTTCATAGATCCTAAGGAAGCAAAGCTCATGCGTTGGCACGCGGAGAGGAAAAATCCCAACTATGGAGATGATCCAAAGGTGAGACACCTCGCGGATGCAAGCCAGTGGAGAGCGTTCAACGCCGAATATCAATATTTCGTAGGTGATGCAAGGAACATCGTGCTAGGCGCGAGTACGATGGCATGAATCTATTTGGCAACTAGAGAACCAACCATAGCACATGGCCCGTTGATGATGAGTTGATGGATGTACTTCTCACCCCTTGTTGGTTACCCCAAGTGGAAGGTGGAGATGTAGTCAGCAGCAGATTTCCCTTACACGGGGACTGTAAGGTTTATCGAACTAGGAGGACTCCGGGGATCAACAAGTAGGTGTCCGCTGCTCTGGCGCTAGCAGAAGACATGGACCTGCACACATAACAAATAACTTTTCTCCCAATGAGTTCAGAGAGGTTGTCAATCTCTCCGGCGTTGTAGTTTGCAAAGGATCAAAACACAAGCGGGAATAGTGATAGTGATTCCAACGGAAAAGTAAATAAAAACGGTAAATGGTGGAGGTGTAAGCAATGGTGGTAATATGGACTAGAGTCCCATGATGTTCACTAGTGATGTCTCTCTCCCAAAAGATGATAAACAACTATGCTCGGTAAACAAATTACAGCTAGGCAATTGACAGAATTGTAAACGCACCGTGCTACTTCTCAAACAACAGCACCAAAAATTGACACGTTGGTGGAGACTTGCTTGCGTTGGTTTTTCCCTTCAAGAGGAAAGGGTGATGCAGCATAGGAGCAGTAAGTATTTCCCTCAGTTTGAGAACCAAGGTATCAATCCAGTAGGAGAATCTCGTGAAGTCCAGAGTACTTGTGCAAACACAAAAGAGCTTGCACCCAATGCTATAAAGGGGTTTTCAATCCCTTCAAGATTGTTTCCAAAGGGAGATCTGAAGGCAGAAAGTGCAACGAAGTAAAAAGTGTAAGGCTGAAAATATGGTGTGGAGTAGACCCTGGGGGCCATAGTGTTCACTAGAGGCTTCTCTCGAAATGGCAAGTATTATGTTGGGAGAACAAATTATTGTCGAGCAATTGATAGAACCGCGCAAAGTCATGACGATATCTAAGGCAATGATCATACATATAGGCATCACGTCCGAGACAAGTAGACCGATACTTTCTGCATCTACTACTATTACTCCACACATCCACCGATATCCAGCATGCATCTAGTGTATTGAGTTCATGAAGAACAGAGTAATGCCTTAAGCAAGATGAAATGATGTAGAGGGATAATCTCAAACCAATGATGAAAACCCCATCTTTTTACCCTTGATGGCAACAACACGATGCGTGCCTCGCTACCCCTTCTGTCACTGGGTGGGGTCACCGCACGGTATGAACCCTAAACCAAGCACTTCTCCCATTGCAATAATCATAGATCTGGTTGGCCAGACAAAACCCACAACTCGAAGAGAATTACAAGGATATGAAATCATGCATAAGAGAGATCAGAAGAAACTCAAATAAGATTCATAGATAATCTGATCATAAATCCACAATTCATCGGATCTCGACAAACACACCACAAAAGAAGATTACATCGGATAGATCTCCATGAAGATCATGGAGAACTTTGTATTGAAGATCCAAGAGAGATAAGAAGCCATCTAGTTACTAGCTATGGACCCGTAGGTCTATGGTTAACTACTCACGCATCATCGGAGAGGTCATGGTGTTGATGAAGAAGCCCTCCGTGTCCGAATCCCCCCTCCGACAGGACACCAGAACGTGCCCCAGATGGGATCTTGCGGAGACAGAAGCTTGCGGCGGTGGAAAAGTACTTTCGATGATCTCCTGATTTTTTGTGGAATTTTTGGGGATATATAGGCGCAAACCCTAGGGCAAAGGAGGTCTAGGGGGCCCATAATCCTGTGGGCCGCGGCCTCCCCTGGCCGCGGGGTGAGGGCTTGTGGCGTCCCTGGGGCCCCTGCCTTGGCTCTCAAGTCTCCTGATCTTCTTCCGTTATGGAAAAAATCTTTTCGGGGATTTTATTCCGTTTGGACTCCGTTTCAAAATCTCCTCTAAAAGGGGTCAAAAACATGGAAAAACAGGAACTGGCACTTGGCACTGAGTTAATAAGTTAGTCCCAAAAAATATATAAAAGGCATGCAAAACATACAAAGTTTGACAAGATAATAACATGAAACCATAAAAAATTATAGATACGTTGGAGACCTATCACACCGCAATGCTAATCATGCTACTTGAAAGTTAGAGGCTCAAAAGTAATGAGCAGTATCCCAAGACAAGTAGACCATTTATTCATCAACATCTACTTACTAATGATCCACCTTGAGATATCTATCCAGAACATCTTGCTGGTATTAAGTTGCGAGCCCCACCCAAAGTGTAAACTCAAAGCAATGGACAACTGCATTAACGAACTTTGCGTAAGTTACACAATCCTTGCAACCGTGGTCACAAGCACCATTGTTTTCTCCCTGGTGGCAACAATACATCCCTTAGTCTCATGTTTCTATCACTCAAGCTAGACATCAGGGGGCATGAACCCACAATCATGCGTAACGCTCCCTCTTGGAGTTACAATCTACTACTCGGCCAAAGCAATAAAAAGCAATGGAGAACATGCATGAATTACTCAAGAACACAATATAAAAGGAGAACCAAATTTAGAACTCATCACAATCTGAACATAATCTCATAATCCATCGGATCCCAGCAAACAAATCATAGCAGCAATAGGTAAATTACATAGATGCCTTGATCATGTAGGGCAGCTCACAAGGGCTAAACATTGAAGCACAAGATTGGAGAGAAGACATCACATAGCTACTGGTCATGGACTCATGGTCCAAGAAGGACTACTCACGACACGTCCGAGAAGCGTCCATGATGGTGGAGAAGCTCCCGGAGGTCAACCTTCCCTCCGGCAGGGTGCCTGGAAGAGGTCTCCTGGCGCTCCCGATCTCAAAAGCGCTGCAGCGGCGGAACGATGGAGAAATTCGCGATTCTAGACCTCTTGGAAGGGTTTCCTGTTGGAGAGGTAAATATAGGCCGAAGGAGGGCACCAGAGGAGGTGTGCCCCACCCAGGCGACCTGGTGGCGCGACCAGGAGGGGGGGCATGCAGGGAGGCCGCCTGGGAAGGCCCTGGCTCCCCTCTGGCCCACCTTTGGTGCTCGTGAAGCTTTCGTCACGCTGTTTTTTATATATTTTTCTTGGTATTTTTGGGGCTTTGTAAATTGGGGTAAAAGTCCCTGCAAAAAAGACATCAGCAGATAGAAACTGGCACTAGATGCACTGAGTTAGTAGGTTAGTCCAAATATGTGTAAAAATGTATGAAAGTGTAGCAAAACATATAACAATCTCACCTAAAAGATCGTGGAACAAACATAAATTATAGGTACATTTGGGACGTATCAACATCCCCAAGATTAATTCCTGCTCGTCCTCGAGTAGGTAAATGATAACACAAATAATTTCTTTGGTGACAGGCTAACACACATATAAGAACTTCAAAGTTAAGCAAGTAAGATATGCAATTCAAGTTAAGACAATAACAAGCAAGGGTCTACATCCAGTATTGAAATTAGCAAGATAAGAACATAAAGGTGCAAGAGCTCTCGTTGTCCGTCACTCAAATGTCTTCAAATGGTGTTTGCGTGCAAGAAGTGGGAGATGGGTTTAGAGCATAAAATATTAAATAGGTTAATTGAGAACTCAATCTACTAAAACTTCACACTTGGTCTTCTTCGGAATCTTATTTTGTCTCATCCCCAGACCACTAGTCAGGCACAAGTCAAAATGATCCTCTCCCTTTTGACTTTTAGCACTCATGCAATGGATGAGCGCAAGCAAGATATGTTGGCACTTAGGATGGCAAAGAGAATAATGATGGGGAAGGAAGAAAAAAGGTATGAAAGGCTAACATCAATGAGGACAACCATAGGTGAGAGAAAGTCAAATGATAGATATGATGTGAGGAGTAGGGATTGCCATGCAACGGATGCACATATGAGTTAAGGTAAGCTCTCCAATGGAACTAGTGGGGGGCATCCAACTTGCTTGCTCATGAATACCTAGAGCTCATTTGAGGAGGCTCATCATTGGAATATACAAGCCAAGTTCTATAGTGTAAGGGTCCCCACATAGTTATGCATGAATGATAATCTCTATGGAGTACACATATAACAATGGAGTACGAATGCAGATCTTTTGGAAGTAATAGTAGTGTTGCCCCCTTCTCTCTTTTTATTTATTTTTTTCATTCTTTTTCTTTTTGTGGCCTCTTTGGCTCATTCTATTTATCTCTCATTTATCCTCTTTGGGATTTTTTCATTTGTCCTCTTTGGGATCTTTTAATTTGTCCTCTTTGGGATCTTTTCCTCTCTTAAGGGCAACACTCTATATTTTACAAGAATAAAAAGAAGATCTTCACACTTTATAAGAACTACTCAACATAAAGAAAAATGAAAACTATCATGATGTTTGCAAATGTATGCCTCTCCCAGTGTAGCAAGATGTGCAATGAAACTAGCGCGTCATGTAGCAATAATAAGGGCAAGGACCAACTAGCATGCGGCTCCTCGATCAAGCAAAAGCATGTATGACATGAAGATCAAGTCATGAGATGGTGGATGTTGCATGGCAATGTATCTCGGAAAGGCTATGGAAATGCCTTAATAGGTAGGTATGGTGTCTGTTTTGAGGAAAGATATAATGAGGCTTAGGATGACAGAGCGTATCATGCCAAGGGTTTGGATGCATGATGGCTGCTGTGTATCCCTTGCAACGGCGCCAAAAATAGTTGTGTCGACGGCACGAGGAATCCTTTAGCTGCGGCTACGCCTTAAGGGACTTCCTAGGCAAGTATGCAAAGGATTTCCCCCGTGGCCTTGGATCTTTGAATTGGTGTTCCCTCGAAGCGGAAAGGGTGATGTAGCACAGCGACGGTAAGTATTTCCCTCAGTTTGAGAACCAAGGTATCAATCCGGTGGAAGAGTATCTCAAGATCCCGCACAAACACAAACAGCTTGCACCCAACGCTATGAAGGGGTTGTCAATCCCTTATAGATTGTTTGCCAAGTGAGAACCGAAAGCAACAAAGTAACAAAGCAAAGTAAAAGTGGAGTTGTAAACGACGAATGTGAATAGACCCGGGGGCCGTAGTGTTTACTAGTGTCTTCTCTCATGAAAGCAATTAGACGGAGGGTGAACAAATTACTGTGGAGCAATTGATAGAACTGTGCAGAGTCATGACGATATCTATGCAATGATTATTTCTATAGGCATCACGTCCGAAACAAGTAGACCGATACTTTCTGCATCTACTACTATTACTCCACACGTCGACCGCTATCCAGCATGCATCTAGTGTATTAAGTCCATAAGAACAGAGTAACGCCTTAAGCAAGATGATATGATGTAGAGGGATAATCTCAAACCAATGATAAAAACCCCATATTTTTACCCTTGATGGCAACTGCTTGATGTGTGCCTTGCTGCCCCTACTGTCACTTGCAAAGGTCACCACATGGCAGAACCCAAAACCAAGCACTTCTCCCATTGCAAGAATCATAGATCTAGTTGGCCAAACAAAACCCAAGACTCGGAGAGACTTACAAGGATATCAAATCATGCATATAAGAAATCAGCAAAGACTCAAATATATATCATAGATAATCTGATCACAAGTCCACAATTCATCGGATCTCAACAAACACACCGCCAAAGAAGATTACATCGGATAGATCTCCATGAAGATCATGGAGAACTTTGTATTGAAGATCGAAGAGAGAGAAGAAGCCATCTAGCTACTAACTACGGACCCGTAGGTCTGAAGTGAACTACTCACGAGTCATTGGAGGGGCGATGATGATGATGAAGAAGCCCTCCAACTCCAAAGTCCCTTCCGGCAGGGTGCCGGGAAGGGTCTCCAGATGAGATCTCGCGGAAACGGAAGCTTGCGGCGGCGGAAAAGTATTTTCGAGGCTCCCCTGATTTTTTGCGGAATATTTGGGAATTTATAGGCCAAAGATCTAGGTCAGGGGGCGGCCAGGGAGGCCACAAGCCTGCCCACCGCCGCCTCCCCCTGGTGGCGGAGTGGGGGCTTGTGGGCTCCCTGGAGCCCACCTGGCTTGGCCCAAAAATCCCCCTGGACTTCTTCCGTTCGGGAAAAAAATCATTTCGGGGTTTTTCTTTCGTTTGGACTCCGTTCCAAAATCAGATCTGAAAATAGTCAAAAACACGGAAAAAACAGGAACTGGCACTTGGCACTGAATCAATAAGTTAGTCCCAAAAAGATATAAAAAGGTACACAAAACATACAAAGAAGGCAAGATAATAGCGTGAAACCATCAAAAATTATAGATACGTTTGAGACGTATCAATGCACCGGCGAAGTTTGCACCAACTCTGAAGATGAGAAAGGGCAATGCACGGTACCGAAGAGGCTAGCAAAATATGGATGTTGGAAGTGCCAACAATCAAAAATTTGCATTAGTCCGAAGAACTCAAGCACTTATTATAGGTAAATCCCTATCTAGTCAAGAGATTCACAAAGAGACAAATACCCCAAGGAGGAGTGTTTGGGTGTTTCGTTATCCTTGCACATCCTCAACCCATGATAACGTGAGGGTACTCTATATATTCCAACCCCTCCAGAGGTTAGCGATCCATCTAGTAGCTAGAGTTCTCAACTATTTTTTTTGAAAATACACATGGATTTCCCAAAATACGACACCTATCAATATTAGGATCAAGCTCTTAACACCAATAGTCCAAACATTACTCAAATCAATACCTCAAAACTATTGCAAGTCACTACTATACTTAAATAGAAACCTCAATTACCTACTCATGCAAGACACACAACTCAGTGCAACAAGCCAACTCTCTAAACAAGATAAGCATGATAAATCAAGAGAGTTCCAAAATAAACCTAAATTAAAGCTCTTAAAAAGATAAAGCATGAAAACTAAGAGCTAAGCATGACAACAACTATGAAAAGATAAAGAACACACAAAAAAGATAAGCATGAAAACCTATTTTGTGTTCTAGGGTGGAGTGGAGCGTGTTTCTCTCACAAAGAAAGAAGGTTAGGTTCCAAACTGTTATGGACATCAAGCAAAACCAAAACAAACTAAAAAGTAAAGAGCGGGACACTCCAAGCATAGCACATAACATATGAAGTGATACAAAATAGCATGGAGAAGGGCGAACCAATGATTGTCGATGGAGAAGGGGATGCACGGGGGCAGCCCCAAGCCTAGACGCTTGAGTATCCTTGAATATTTCTTGGGGGTGCATGGGGGCATCCCCAATCTTGAGCCGTTGACACTCCTGGATCTTCTTTCATCATCTTCCATCGCATACTTGAAAACTCCCATCATACGAAACTCATCATAAGCTGATTAGAGTGGTTAGTGCCCATAATAAAATCATATTTTATTTACTGGAAATAAATATTTTCATGAATAGCTACTGTTTATGAAGATTTACAACAGGTTTTTGCAAAGAAAAAGCGAGCTTAAGATTTGCAAAACAACGAAAACGCCAAACAGGGAAGAATCTGGGAAAAACAGACCAACAGGTAGTAAATAATTTGTTCGGGGCCCTTCTGCAACTGAAATAAAAAAAACTCAGAACAGACGCTAGAAAGAAAATTATATGGATCATACTTTCAAATAAATTCAGATCAACAATATGATCTGGTGATTTTTGACAAATTTTTCCGTCAAGCAGACAAAATCTGTTTCTGGACAACATGTCACAACTTTTGAACTTTCTTGCAATCGAAGGCTAAAACTTGGCACAAAGCTTGAAAATCAAGATACAATGATGTTGCTACATTAGTAAAAAGCATCAAGACCACTAAAACTGAAAGTAAAAACAAATTGGGTTGCCTCCCAACAAGTGCTTTCTTTTGTCCATTTGAGCGAGGCAAGATGCAAAAAGATCAAGTATTATCAACTCCAAAAGAATAATTTGCCTGAGTAACGGACTCATAAGGTAACTTAATCTTCTTTCGGGGGAAGTGTTCCATTCCCTTTTAAGGGGAAATTGGAATCTAATTATCCCTTCTTTCATGTCAATGATAGCACCAACGGTGCAGAGAAAAGGACGTCCCAAAATAATTGGACATGAGGGATCACACTTAAGGTCCATAATAAGAAATTCAACGGGAACATAATTATCATTGACAACAATAAGACCATCATCAATTCTTCCTAAATGTTTCTTTATGGAAGAATCAACAAGACGAACACCAAAACAACATTCATCAAAAGGTTTCAAATCAAGCATATCATACATTCCTTTGAGCAAAACGGAGGCACTAGCTCCAACATCACATAAAGCAAAGCAAGAGAAATTATTCAATTTAATCATGACCATAGGATCCCAACCATCTTCTAGTTTTATAGGAATAGAAGTCTCTATATTGAGCTTATCCTCCCTAGCTTTGATAAGTTGTTCCTAGATATAAAATTAACATCAACTTGCTCTCTTTCTTGAGCAACCACAAAATTTAAAGGAGCATCACGAGGATCAATAGGAGCTTGCTTAGTAAGTAAAGTCATGATCATGTCAACCTTATCATTAAGGGAGGAGATCTCCTCAACAGAGTTTACCTTCCTACCTTTTGGAGCTTTCTCGGTGTGCCACTGAGAATAATTTGTCATCATCTCGTCCAATAGTTTCTTGGCAGCACCAAGTGTAGTTGACATAAGGGTTCCTCCCGCGGCCGAGTCCAACAGATTCCGCGAGGTAAAGTTCAATCCTGCATAGAAAGTTTGGATAACCATCCAAATAGTCAAACCATGTGTAGGGCAATTCTTAACAAGAGATTTCATACGTTCCCAAGCTTGGGCAACGTGTTCATTATCTAGTTGCCTCAAATTCATAATGTTACTTCTTAATTGGATAGTCTTAGCAGGCGAGTAATACTTCCCAATAAAAGCATCATTGCACTTATCCCAAGAATCTATGCTATTCTTAGGCAAAGATTGAACCCACACTTTAGCTCCTCCTCTCAAGGAGAAAGCAAAAAGCTTAAGTTTAACAATATCACCATGTACTTCTGTGGGGACCCCGACTAGCAATTCGATTTCGCCGTGCCCAGTGACCCCAAGGATCAATGTTCACGGAACACATATACTGAATAATAGAGTCTTACATCCAAGTACCGAAATTATTACATTAAACGACCAGAAGGTCGGGTTCAAGAGCGAGGCCTAAAGCCAATTAAACAGATACATCGGGTAGCGGAAACTCGTAAGGGCTAAGCGGTGCCCATGCCATCAAGCCTACACCGACAGGCATTCTGACTTGGAAGCGTCCTAGATCGCAGGTTCGTCTCCGAAGGCATACTCGTCGCCAAACTCCGGTCCTTCCATGTCTGGTCAATAATATAACCAGTGGCAAGCCAATGAGTACTTTGAATGTACTCGCAAACAGCCCATGATATGAACATTGATAGTGAAGAATAACAGTAACATGTATCCTTGGTGGAATGCAATTTGGTGGAATGATCAGGTATATGCAACAAGTTAAAGAACTACTCTTGAAGAACAGGTTACAGATATCGACATATCTGACAAGGGTTGAACACATCGGGTTCACCCTATATGCCAAGTCACCAAACTTTGTCATATCAATTCCTCAAGTAACTCCGGTTATTAACACCATTCACCGAACTCACACACACACTTGGTTTATGCGGAAACGCTGGACGTAGTTTAAGCAGCACCACCCAACTGTCCTTGACCATGGACACGGCTATTCGAATAGTTTACACTCTGCAGAGGTAGTACCCTGGACCCATGAGATCCGGGAAACTTCCTTGTCATCCACGACTCGCGGTATATCACATATACCCGAGGTAAGTACCCGATCATCATCTTTCCCCTGACGATACTAAACAAAGAGGTCCACTCGATTGGTACCCAGCCCACATGTTGTACGTCTTACGAGCATCGACTCTAGACAGTATCAACCATGCGGGGACCAAAAATGGCATAGTCGCCCTTCCTGGCACGACCCGATCACGAGAGTGACACCGATCACTCCCGCCACTAGTAATGTGGCTCTTTGCTAGTACCGACCAGAGTAATCAACAAAGCCCCATCCCATAAAGGGGTAACGTGGTCGCATAGGTAAGGTTGGGACGGTCGACACATCATAAATCTAATCCCATTTCTGAAACCATACTCACACAAAAACACCGGTGCATCACTTCACCAAAAGTGATCACCAACTCATCATCACCCTCGGGCATTAGTGGCACCCGACGGGGTTTTCATAAACTCTTTATTTAACTCATCATCATACTCATGATAATATGCTCTATCTTTACTTGTCAACATGGTATTAACATGACCCTCAAGGGGTAGGGTCAAGCTCAATGCAATGATCTTATAACATTACTAGTCAACATGACAGTAGCATGATCCTCATAGATGGTAGGGTCAAGCTCATCATGTTTGTGCTCCGAGGAGCCATATGTATAACATCACTATCATGCAAGTGCTTCGATGAAGCCTTCGGTACCATCACACCAATGATGAACCGGCACTGTGATCACATGCAACGGAAAAGTACTTGCTATTCTAGCATGCATCAATGTATGTGCTCAAGTCATGGTCAAAGGGCTGCTTGCCTTGGTC
The DNA here is from genome assembly GCF_904849725.1 of Hordeum vulgare subsp. vulgare. Lineage (NCBI taxonomy): Eukaryota > Viridiplantae > Streptophyta > Magnoliopsida > Poales > Poaceae > Hordeum > Hordeum vulgare. The sequence goes on along the minus strand of NC_058522.1, from coordinate 146,908,281 downwards.
AGCTAGGTATCCGGGGTCTTCGAGGTCTTCCGCTCCGAATCCTCCGTCACTCGGTAACTCTACCGTCGAGAAAGGAATAAATAAATAATAGCTCACACCAAAACAGATCACAAGGTGCTTTTAAAAATGTTGCAAAGCTTGAATAAATTCAGTTTATTATTTTGGAAAATGTTTCCAATGGTTTTTATTAGCTAAGCATATTTATTTAAAAGCAAACAGGAGCAAACAAATGCTTTTAATATAATTTTATTATACCAAAACAGATTCTGTTTTTGAAAAATGTCAAACTCTACAGAATCAATTACTACACATTTTTAGAAATTTTTTGGTGGAACAATCATATTTTTCTACTAGCTAAATATTTTTATAAAAATCATTTAAGATTGCAGGTTAAAAATAAAGGAAAAGGCCAGGGGGGACCCAGCCGGCCCAGCCAGCAGACAGGCCACCGCGCGCGCGCGTGCCAGGTTCAAACCTGACATGCGGGCCCCTGGGGTCAGCGTCAGCGGCTGCGCGCGCTGGCTGCCCAAGGACACCGACAGGTGGGCTCCACCTGTCGGGTCCTTCTCCTACCTCCAGCCAGAGAGGTGGAGGCAGACTCCGGCGAGGCTACCGTTGCCCTCAGGCCAATCTAGGAGCGGGAATGGGTCCCTCGTTCCTCCGCCTACCTTCTCGTGGTCAGGACGTCACCGGAGGTGGTCTGGGTCGCCGGCGACGAGGTGACCGTGGCGGAAAGGTTTCGGGATCGCGTCGAGCTAGTGGCTAGGGGCACGGATTCGCTCGGGGAAGTTGGGGGAAATGATCCTGGCGTCAAGGGAAGTGCAATGGGAGGTCGGGCGATGCAGGAGCCGGTGTGTAGCCGGAGATCGACCGGAGCTCCGAGACGGAGGGGCCTTGGTCGATCTCGAGCACCGGGGCTCTGCGAGCTCGATTGGGCGGCTAGGGGGAGTCTAGTGGTTGTGCTGAAGCTGCCTGGGGGGTGCTGGGGCGCCGGGGAGACCTATTTATAGGCGAGCGATGGTGAGACGACTCAGGCGCGCCGATGACTCATTGTGGCGCGCGTGCGTGCACAGTGAGGTGCTGGCCGCGAAACCACGAGTTCAGGACGTGGTTTAGGACCTTTTGGTGCATCGGCCGCAGAGGGAGAGCGAGTGGGGTCGAGACGCAGCATCCGTGCATGTTCGGCCGCGTCGGGCGTGCGCGGGCACGCGTCGCCTGAGTTCTTGCGCGAGGAGAGGGGCCCTTGATGGTAGCTTTGCACAGAGTGGCTGTCGGGGGAGCGTTTGGACACTACTGGGGAGGTTGGAACTGGCCAGAGGCGACGTCCCCTTGCTGGAGGTTCTCTATAGCGTGTCCAGAGCACAGTTTTGGCATGCCACGGCATGCTGGCGCGCTCTGGGGCACTTTGGACGTGTCCTCCATGTCCTGAGTGTTGCTGGGAGTGTGCCTGGCCGTTGTGTGCTAGCGGGAGCACGAGCTGGTCAAAGGAGGCAAGGAACACCAGTGTTGCCAGCCCTGGCCTGTGGCTCAAATTGAAGATCTTGTCACTTGTGCTTGGAGTTGGGGAGGGGCTGGTTGACTGAGTGCTCAGGGTGTTCTAGGGCTCTAAGTCACCAAGTTTGGGGCTTTGCCATTGGGTAAAACAGTGGTAGGAGGGTTTTTACCTTCCTGTCAGAAGGTGTTCGACAGTGATTTGGGGTGCTTCCACTCCACCACTGGAACTGACACTTAACAGGTTTGGTCTTGGGGTAAAAACATGGGGTTTCACCAAATTTGAGCTCCATTGAACACGTTTAGCTTAGTAAACTTGGAAATGCTCCGAAATGACCAGTTATGTCCTTTACAAAGGAAGTGTGGCCAATCAGAGTCTCACAAATCTCATCTTTGGTGTGGTGTCCTCATTTGGTGTGTCAAACACCTCTGCAAAGTTTCAGCTCCATTGGAGAAACTTTGCAATGTAGAGTTGTTCCAACTCTTGTCTGGACAGAGAGGGTTTTGGGCTCATTTGATGCACTTCCCCACCTTGGATCAAGGTGAGATTTTATGTGAGCACCTAATATGGCTTGGGAGGGCTCCTGTAATTTTATGGGAATTTATTGAGATTATTTCCTTTGGAAACATCTCAAAAAGCTAAAATAGACAGAAATGGTTTTCAGGGTTTTACTCAAATAATATTAATACAAAATAGGGTTGAAAATCTTATATATGGAAAATATATGTCCTTCTGAGCTTCCATGAATTTACTCAGAATTTTCTAAGGCAGGAAAGCAATTTTCCTTGTGGGAATATCATTCCTGGCCTTAGAAACAGACATAAATATAAAATAGGAAAATAATATTTTAAATCACCAATTAATGTTTTTAATGAATGAAAATAATATTTGGATCAGATCACCAACTTTGGTTGGAAGTGCCACTTGGCTTCATGAGCTAGTAGTGTATCCCAACATGATGAAGGTGATCTTGATATAAAGGAAAAAGGGTTTTTGAAGAGAGCAAAATAATAAGTTTTTCATGGGTTTGAGTCATCAAGCAAGCAAGCATTCACTCATACAAGGGCTTACATTGCACTCACAACATTATTTGAAAAAGTTTTAACAAGCTCTGATTTTGCAACATAAAATACTTGTGGTGAAAAACAGGGTGTGACAGACCTATCCCTCTTACAAGAATCTCGTCCCCGAGATTCCTAAGCTAAGCGTTAAATAGCTTGGGAAATTCCGATCGGAGATAGTCTTCGCGTTCCCACGTGGCTTCTGCTTCGGTATGGTTGCTCCACTGAACCTTGAAAAACTTGATGGTGCGGCTTCGGGTGCAATGTTCGGCTTCATCCAAAATGCGGATCGGTTTCTTGCGGTAGGTAAGGTCCGGTTGAAGGTCAATAGCTTGATGATCAATGTCCTTGTAAAGATCGGGACGGTTCGGCACTTGCAAACACTTCCGGAGCTGTGACACGTGAAACACGTTGTCCACACCCGAAAGCTCAGGAGGTAGCTCCAACTGATAAGCTACTTCCCCGCGCCTTGCCATGATCTTGAATGGTCCAATGAACCTTGGAGCTAGCTTCCCCTTGACATGGAAACGCTTGGTCCCCTTGAGAGGCGTGACTCGCAAGTACACCTGGTCTCCGGGAACAAACTCCACATCTCTGCGGCGAGGGTCCGCATAGCTCTTCTGCCTTGACTTAGCTGCCTTCAAGTTCTCTCGGACAAGCTGAACCTTGTCCCCTGCTTCCTGCAATGCTTCTGGTCCGAAAACTAGTCCTTCACCGGTTTCGGACCAATTGAGCGGGGTGCGGCACTTCCGCCCATATAACGCTTCGAATGGGGCCAACTGATGACTGGACTAGTAGCTGTTGTTGTAAGAAAACTCAGCAAACGGCAGGCAATCTTCCCACTTGGCACCATGAGCCAAAACACAGGCGCGGAGCATGTCCTCAAGTATCTGGTTTACTCTCTCGGTCTGTCCGCCCGTTTGCCGGTGGAAAGCCGTACTGAAGGAGAGTTTGGTTCCGAGAGCTTCTTGAAACTTCTTCCAGAATCTTGAGGTGAATTGTGTGCCGCGGTCGGACACGATCTCCTTGGGAACTCCATGGAGACTCACCCCTCGATGAATGTATAGACTGGCCAACTGGCTGCCATCGTAGGTTGTGTTAACGGGGATGAAATGGGCCACCTTGGTCAAATGATCGACTATGACCCAAATGGAGTTATGACCCTTATTCGACCGGGGCAACCCGGTGATGAAGTCCATGCCGACTTTATCCCACTTCCATTCCGGCACTTGAAGAGGTTGCCGCAATCCAGCAGGTCCCTGGTGTTCTGCCTTGACTCGCTGGCATACATCGCATTTAGCGACATAGGAGCCAATTTCTCTCTTCATGCCATGCCACCAGAATCGTTCTCGGAGGTCTTGGTACATCTTGGTACCACCTGGATGGATAGAGTACGCTGTGTCATGAGCCTCTTGCAGGATCAAGTCCTTAAGTTCGGCCTTGTTAGGTACGATAAGCGCTTCCCATACCACAGTACTCCTTGCTCATCAATCGAGAATCCTGGGGCTTTGCCTTCTCGCACCTTCCTCTTGAGGCCTTCGATACTCTTGTGTCCCTTCTGGGCTTCCTTGATGTCGTCTGCCAGAGTAGGCTTGACTTCGAGGTTGGCCAGGTATCCTGGTTTGACTATCTCAAGCTCGAAGCTCTCCATCTCTTCATACAAGACGGGTAACCTTTCCTTGAGCATGACGTTCAAGGAGCCTGCCTTCCGGCTTAAGGCATCGGCTACCACGTTCGCCTTGCCGGGATGATACTGAATGTTGAGGTCGTAATCCTTGATTAACTCAAGCCATCTCCGCTGCCTCATATTCAGCTCCCTTTGGGTGAAGATATATTTCAGACTTTTGTGGTCTGTATATATCTCACATCGCTTCCCAGAAGGTAATGTCGCCACGTCTTCAGAGCATGCACTACGGCTGCTAGCTCGAGATCATGGGTGGCGTAGTTCTCCTCATGCGGTCGCAGTTGGCGTGACAAGTACGCCACGATTCTGCCATCTTGCATCAGGACTCCACCGAGCCCGGTTCCAGAGGCATCACAATATATCACGAATTCCTTGTTGATGTCTGGGGTAGCCAATACCGGGGCGGTAGTTGGCCTCTTCTTCAACTCCTGGAAACTTGCTTCACACGCCGGTGTCCACTCGAACTTTCGGCCTTTCTTCAAGAGCTGAGTCATAGGTCGAGCGATGCTGGAGAATCCTTCTACAAACTTGTGGTAGTATCCCGCGAGCCCGAGGAAACTCCTGACATCCTTCACGTCCTTTGGTGATTCCTAGTTGGTCACTGTAGTAATCTTGGACTGATCTACGGCCAATCCGCTTGCCGTCATGGTATGACCCAGAAATCCAACTTCGTTCAGCCAGAACTGACACTTGCTGAATTTGGCATAAAGTTGGTGCTCTCGAAGCTTTCCCAGAACTAACCTCAGGTGTTGCTCATGCTCCTCTTCGGACTTGGAGAAGATTAATATGTCATCGATGAACACGACTACAAACTTGTCCAAATATTCCATGAAGACCTTGTTCATGCGGTACATTAAGTAAGCTGGGGCATTTGTCAAACCAAAGGACATGACAGTGCATTCATATAGACCGTATCGGGTCACGAATGCAGTCTTGGGTATATCTTCGAGTCGAATCTTCAACTGGTAATATCCCGATCGAAGATCGATCTTGGAAAATACCCTGGCCCCGTTTAACTGGTCAAACAGGTCTTCGATCTTGGGGAGCGGGTACTTGTTCTTAATTGTGACTTCATTAAGAGAACGGTAATCTACGTAGAGTCGAATGGTACCATCCTTCTTTGAAACAAATAGAACAGGTGATCCCCAAGGTGATGCACTCGGATGGATGAACCCTTTCCTGAGTTGCTCATCCAGCTACTTCTTGAGCTCTACCAGCTCTTCGGAACCCATCCCGTAAGGCTTTTTATATATAGGCCTTGATCCGAGCATGAGCTCAATGATGAACTCGATGTCTCGGTGGGGTGGCATTCCGGGTAGCTCATCAGGAAAGACGTCCGGGTATTCACAGACTACAGGCACTTGATCAAGCTCTACCTCGGATAGACTGTTGACTCGAGGCACTTGAGCCGATATTGGCTCGGAGACAAACTTTACCTTGACCCCTTGGTTGCTTGTCAGGGTAATGGCCCTGTTGGCACAGTCCAAAAGACTCTGGTGCTTGGCCAACCAATCCATGCCGAGGATTACTTCTAAACCTTGTGATTTAAGCACAATGAGGTCTGCCAAGAAACTCGTTCCATTGATAACTATCTCGACCCTTCTAAACCCTAGGCTGGTCCTCAATACTGCTCCCGGGGTTTGAATTGCCATCTGTCCACGGAGTAGAGTGGGTTTTAAACCACACTTCTCCACAAACCTTTGAGTAACGAAAGAATGCGAGGCACCACAATCAAACAACACTGTTGCTGGAGTTGAGTTGACGAGGAACGTACCCAGAATGCAGTCCGGGTCTTCCTGCGCCTCTTCTGCAGTGATGTGATTAATCCGGCCCCTGCCATTGAACCGCTGGTTGCAGGGAGCCTGGTTCCTTCCTGGTGCACCTTGACCGGGGTTGCGTGCATTGGTACGCGGTGCGTCGGGCTTCTTGTTGGGGGACTGCCTGGAATAGTGCCCGGTCTGACCACACCCAAAGTATTTGACCTGCCCCGGAGGGTTGCACTTGACTCCACCGTTGTTCGACGAGTTGACTACTGGCTTGGCTTGCTGCTGAGGCTGATAATTCTGGCGGAACACCAGGTGCTTGTACTGCTGCTGCTGAAAGTTGGGTCTTGCAGGTGCTGACTGCCATGGTCTTGGTCTTGCGCTACTGGGTCCTCCATTTCCTACCAGTTTGCGCTTGCGAGTGTCGTCCATCGCACGACGCTTGTGTTCCAGCATAAGCGCCTTGTTAACCAACTCGCTGAAGGTCTTGCAGTCGCAAACCACCAGCTGGTATTGCAGGGACTCCTGTAACCCTTCCATGAAGCGTTCCACCTTAGCCGTCTCAGTGTTAACATCTTCGGGCGCGTACCTCGACAAGAGGTTAAACTTCTGCAGGTACTCCTTAACAGTTCCACTACCCTGCCTCAAGGCTCGGAATTACCGCTTCTTAATGGTCATCATTCCAGGTGGAATGTGAGCCGCGCGAAATCCTTCCTTGAACATCACCCAAGTGATGACTTGCCCTATCCGCATGATCTGGAATCCATCCCACCATGCCCTGGCGGTGCCTCCGAGACAGTGAGAAGCATAAAGGACCTTCTCACGATCGTCGGTGCACTTGACCAACGCAAGGAGGTCTACAATGGTGCGGATCCAGTCATCGGCGTCCAGTGGTTCAGTCGTCTCCGTGAATATGGGTGGCGTAGTCCGCATGAACTCAGAAAGAGTAGAGCGGCCACCGCCATTCCCATTCCGTGGCGGGTTGTCCACCAGAACTTGAGTCAGCTGCTGAATAAAGGCATTGCTGGCTTGACACTCCTCCCGAAGAGCTTGAAGGAACCGAGCCATCGTAAAGTTCTCAGGAGGAGGTGGTGGCGGAATGTCGCTAGGCTGCTCGTGGTGACCTCCAGCGTGAGCTTCTCCTTCGGTTCCCTGCGGCGTTCCTGAGGAGCCGGCGTCGGGGTTGCTGAAGGTGCTATTGCGGGTTGCGTTCACCATCCTGTCATAGAAACAGATAGGTCCAAATGCCACCTTGCTCGAAAATACAAGGATTCGTTCCTAGTAAGAGGGGGTCCAATGCGTGCAAGTGCAAAGTTTTCAAAACCAAAGTTTTTGACAAACGGAAATTGCATTCATAAAAACTAGGTGATGTAGTCACTTACAGGCTGCCTAAGGCAATATGTGACTTCCATCATACACACTTACATAAATTGAAAATGGATACAAGGATACCCCATGCTCGGGGTATTCCTAATTGCCTACGCTAAATCCTACGCGGCGGACTACTCGGTCTCATAGGCGGGTTCAACAGGATGCTCATCTTCGTCTCCATCTTCATCAACATGTTCTTCCTTTATAGGAGTGGAAGAAAGAATCCGCACATCACGGCGTCTCTTAGGCGAGGCGGCGAAGATCTCAGTGTACTCTTCCGCTGTTAGGCGGCGACTCCGAAGAGGGACTGCCTGGGTGGGTAACACACCACCCCTAGTAGCAACAGTTGTCCTTCCTTCAGGTGCGTGTGCCTTCTTTACCTTGCGATTCTTCATCTTTTCAGTGTGGAGCAGGCCCTTGACTAGGTGCAGCTCTTGGCGAAGCTTGGCTGATTCCTTAACCAGGAAGTGCGTTAGGGTGTCCGACGAGAGGCTGAAGTAGGTCTGAAACCTTAATGGCATCCCATCCTCCGTGGCTGGGGTGAGTGTCCAACTCACATCCACTCCTTCCTTAATGAAAGGTAGGTGACGAGTGACAGGCTCGTTAGCCATCTCAGGGAGGATGCTGCGGAGACGCACGAGCGCCTCTCGTGCGGCCGTCTCCACTGCCAACATCAGCTCTCCCATCTGTGGTCCTTCGAAGAACCAACTAGACGGGGAGTCATTAGCCTTCACTATAACGTCCTCGTGATATTCCTTAGTGTCGGCGTTGACCCAGTGATCGTGGTAGAGGAAGATGGGCGTGCGACGTACGTGGCACTTCTCGAGACAATCCACCAGGAGTAGTGGAATGCCGGTCTCCAGAAGTGTCTCAGGTACGGCAGCCATCTACAAGGTATAGGAGAGAAGTCGGAAGGTTGTATGTGCAAAAGTTTTGTGCAAGGCTGGCGTTCTAACGTTCTCGGCTAACGTCCATGCTATCTAAGGCTTCCTATAGTCAGGATGGCTCTGATACCAGTTCTGTGGGGACCCCGACTAGCAAGTCGAGTTCGCCGTGCCTAGTGACCCCAAGGATCAATGTTCACTGAACACAGATACTGAATAATAGAGTCTTACATCTAAGTACCGAAATTATTACATCAAACGACCAGAAGGTCGGGTTCAAGAGCGAGGCCTAAAGCCAATTAAACAGATACATCGGGTAGCGGAAACTCGTAAGGGCTAAGCGGTGCCCATGCCATCAAGCCTACACCGATAGGCATTCTGACTTGGAAGCGTCCTAGATCGCAGGTTCGTCTCCGAAGGCGTACTCATCACCAAACTCCGGTCCTTCCATGTCTGGTCAATAATATAACCAGTGGCAAGCCAATGAGTACTTTGAATGTACTCGCAAACAACCCATGATATGAACATTGATAGTGAAGAATAACAGTAACATGTATCTTTGGTGGAATGATCAGGTATATGCAACAAGTTAAAGAACTACTCTTGAAGAACAGGTTACAGATATCGACATATCTGAAAAGGGTTGAACACACCGGGTTCACCCTATATGCCAAGTCACCGAACTTGGTCATATCAATTCCTCAAGTAACTCCGGTTATTAACACCATTCACCGAACTCACACACACACTTGGTTTATGCGGAAACGCTGGACGTAGTTTAAGCAGCACCACCCAACTGTCCTTGACCATGGACACGGCTATTCGAATAGTTTACACTTTGCAGAGGTCGTACGCTGGACCCACGAGATCCGGGAAACTTCCGTGTCATCCACGACTCGCGGTATATCACATATACCCGAGGTAAGTACCCGATCATCATCTTTCCCCTAACGATACTAAACAAAGAGGTCCACTCGATTGGTACACAGCCTACATGTTTACGTCTTACAAGCACCAACTCTGGACAGTATCAACCATGCGGGGACCAACGGTGTGCGTGGAACTCATAAAAATGGCATAGTCGCCCTTCCTGGCACGACCCCATCACGAGAGTGACACCGATCACTCCCGCCACTAGTAATGTGGCTCTTTGCTAGTACCGACCAGAGTAAACAACAAAGTCCCATCCCATAAAGGGGTAACGTGGTCGCACAGGTAAGGTTGGGACGGTCGACACATCATAAATCTAATCCCTTTTCCGAAACCATACTCACACAAAAACACCGGTGCATCACTTCACCAAAAGTGATCACCAACTCATCATCACCCTCGGGCATTAGTGGCACCCGACGGGTTTTTCATAAACTCTTTATTTAACTCATCATCATGCTCATGATAATATGCTCTATCCTTACTTGTGAGCATGGTATTAACATGACGTTCAAGGGGTAGGGCCAAGCTCAATGCAATGATCTTATAACTTTTCTAGTCAACATGACAGTAGCATGATCCTCATAGATGGTAGGGTCAAGCTAATCATATTTGTGCTCCGAGGAGCCATATGTATAACATCACTATCATGCAAGTGCTTCGATGAAGCCTTCGGTACCATCACACCAATGATGAACCGGCACTGTGATCACATGCAACGGAAAAGTACTTGCTATTCTAGCATGCATCAATGTATGTGCTCAAGTCATGGTCAAAGGGCTGCTTGCCTTGGTCAGCTAGGTATCTGGGGTCTTCGAGGTCTTCCGCTCCGAATCCTCCGTCACTCGGTAACTCTACCGTCGAGAAAGGAATAAATAAATAATAGCTCACACCAAAACAGATCACAAGGTGCTTTTAAAAATGTTGCAAAGCTTGAATAAATTCAGTTTATTATTTTGGAAAATGTTCCTATGATTTTTATTAGCTAATCATATTTATTTAAAAGCAAACATGAGCAAACAAATGCTTTTAATATCATTTTATTATACCAAAACAGATTCTGTTTTTGAAATATGTCAAACTCTCCAGAATCAATTACTACACATTTTTAGAAAATTGTTGGTGGAAGAATCATATTTTTCTACTGGCTAAATATTTTTATAAAAATCATTTAAGCTTGCAAGTTAAAAATAAAGGAAAAGGCTAGGGGGGACCCAGCCGACCCAGCCAGCAGACCGGCCACCAGGCGCGCGCGTGCCAGGTTCAAACCTGACATGCGGGCCCCTGGGGTCAGTGTCAGCGGCTGCGCGCGTTGGCTGCCCCAGGACACTGAGAGGTGGGCTCCACCTGTCGGGTCCTTCTTCTACCTCCAGCCAGAGAGGTGGAGGCGGACGCCGGCGAGGCTACCATTGCCCTCAGGCCAATCTAGGAGCGGGAATGGGTCCCTCGTTCCTCCGCCTACCTGCTCGTGGTCGGGACGTCATCGGAGGTGGTCTGGGTCGCCGACGACGAGGTGACCGTGGCGGAAAGGTTTCAGGATGGCATCGAGCTTGTGGCTAGGGGCACGGATTCGCTCGGGGAAGTTGGGGGAAATGATCCTGGCGTCAAGGGAAGTGCAATGGGAGGTCGGGCGGCGCAGGAGCCGGCGTGTAGCCGAAGATCGATCGGAGCTCCGAGGCGGAGGGGCCTCGGTCGATCTCGAGCACCCGGGCTCTGCGAGCTCAATTGGGCGGCTAGGGGGAGTCTAGTGGTTGCGCTGAAGCTGCCTGGGGGGGTGCTGGGGCGCCGGGGAGACCTATTTATAGGCCAGCGACGGTGAGCCGACTCGGGCACGCCGGTGACACACCGTGGAGCGCGTGCATGCACAGTGAGGTGCTGGCCGCGAAACCACGGGTTCGTGACCTGGTTTAGGACCTTCTGGTGCATCGGCCGCAGAGGGAGAGCGAGTGCGGTCGAGCCGCATCGTCCGTGCATGCTTGGCCGCATCGGGCATGCGTGGGCACGCGTCACCTGAGTTCTTGCGCGAGGAGAGGGGGGCCCTGATGGTAGCTTTGCACAGAGTGGCTGTCGGGGGAGCGTTTGGACACTACTGGGGAGGTTGGAACTGGCCGGGGGCGACGTCCCCTTGCTGGAGGTTCTCTGTAGCGCGTCCAGAGCGCAGTTTTGGCATGCCACGGCATGCTGGCGCGCTCTGGGGCACTTTGGACGTGTCCTCCATGTCCTGAGTGTTGCTTGGAGTGTGCCTAGCCGTTGTGTGCTAGCGGGAGCACGAGCTGGTGAAAGGAGGCAAGGAACACCAGTGTTGCTAGCCCTGGCCTGTGGCTCAAATTGAAGATCTTGTTACTTGTGCTTGGAGTTGGGGAGGGGCTGGTTGACTCAGTGCTCAGGGTGTTCTGGGGCTCTAAGTCACCAAGTTTGGGGCTTTGCCATTGGGTAAAACAGTGGCTAGGAGGGTTTTTACCTTCCTGTCAGAAGGTGTTCGACAGTGATTTGGGGTGCTTCCACTCCACCACTGGAACTGACACTTAACAGGTTCGGTCTTGGGGTAAAAACATGGGGTTTCACCAAATTTGAGCTCCATTGAACAAGTTTAGCTTTGTAAACTTGGAAATGCTCCAAAATGACCAGTTCTGTCCTTTACAAAGGAAGTGTGGCCAATCAAAGTCTCACAAATCTCATCTTTGGTGTGGAGTCCTCATTTGGGGTGTGAAACACGTCTGCAAAGTTTCAGCTCCATTGGAGAAACTTTGCAATGTAGAGTTGTTCCAACTCTTCTCTGGACAAAGAGGGTTTTGGGATCATTTGATGCACTTCCCCACCTAGTATCAAGGTGAGATTTTATGTGAGCACCTAATATGGCTTGGGAGGGCTCCTGTAATTTTATGGGAATTTATTGAGATTATTTCCTTTGGAAACATCTCCAAAAGCTAAAACAGATAGAAATAGTTTTCAGGGTTTTACTCAAATAATATTAATATAAAATAGGGTTGAAAATCTTATATATGGAAAATATATGTCCTTCTGAGCTTCCATGAATTTACTCAGAATTTTCTAAGGCAGGAAAGCAATTTTCCTTGTGGGAATATCATTCCTGGCCTTAGAAACAGACATAAATATAAAATAGGAAAATAATATTTTAAATCACCAATTAATGTTTTTAATGAATGAAAATAATATTTGGATCAGATCACCAACTTCGGTTGGAAGTGCCACTTGGCTTCATGAGCTAGTAGTGTATCCCAACATGATGAAGGTGATCTTGATATAAAGGAAAAAAGGTTTTTGAAGAGAGCAAAATAATAAGTTTTTCATGGGTTTGAGTCATCAAGCAAGCAAGCATTCACTCATACAAGGGCTTACATTGCACTCACAACATTATTTGAAAAAGTTTTAACAAGCTCTGATTTTGCAACATAAAATACTTGTGGTGAAAAACAGGGTGTGACAACTTCTTTGTAGTTTTGCATATCACGAAGCTCAACAAAATTATTCAAGTGCAAAGCAGCATCATCTCCAGCACCGGTGAATTGATCTTTCATAACAAGGTTTAGTAAAGAAGGTCTAATATCATATGAAGTCGCCTCAGTGGCAGGAGGAGCAATAGGAGTGCATATAAAGTCATTGTTGTTGTGACTAGTGAAGTCACACAAGTTGGTGTTCTCAGTGGAACCCATAGCAACAACAAGCAAGAACAAAGCAACTAATTTTTTTGAGGTTTTTGGTATAAGACTAAAGCGAAAACTAGAAAGCAAACTAACAATACTAAAAAGCGAAGGTAAAAGATAGCATGCAACTCCCCTATCCTGAAGACTGGAGTCCCCGGCAACGGCGCGAGAAATTTGCTTGATTACGAGTTGATGGATATACTTCTCGCCCCTCGTTGGTTACCCCAAGTGGAAGGTGGAGATGTAGTCAGTAGCAGATTTCCCTTACACGAGTACTGTAAGGTTTATTGAACCAGGAGGATACCGAGGGTCAACAAATAGGTGTCCGCCGCTCTGGCACAAGCAGAAGACATGGACCTGCACACACAACACATAACTTTGCTCCCAACGAGTTCAAAGGATCAAAACACAAGAGTGAATAGTGATAGTGTTTGCAATGGAAAAGTAAATAAAAACGGTAAATGGTGGAGGTGTAAGCAATGGTGGTAATATGGACCAGAATCCCATGATGTTCACTAGTGATGTCTCTCTCCCAAAAGACGATAAACAACTATGCTGTGTAAACAAATTATAGCTGGGCAATGGTCAGAATTACAAACGCATCACAATGGTAATCATGCTACCAAAAAGTTAGAGTCTCAAAAGTAATGGGAAGTACGCCAAGACAAGTAGACCGTTTATTCATCAGCATCTACTTACTAATCATCCACCTTGAGATATCTATCCAGAAGATCTCGCTGGTATTAAGTTGCGAGCCCCACCCAAAGTGTAAACTCAAAGCAACGGACAACTGCATTAACGAACTTTGTGTAAGGCAAACAATCCTTGCCACCGTGGTCACAAGCACCGTTGTTTTGTCCCTGGTGGCAACAACACATCCCCTAGTCTCATGTTTCTGTCACTCAAGCTAGACATCCGGGGGCATGAACCCACAATCATGCATACCGCTCCCTCTTGGAGTTACAATCTACTACTCGGCCAAAGCAATAAAAAGCAACCGAGAACATGCATGAATTACTGAAGAACATAATATAAAAGGAGAACCAAATATATAACTCATCACAATCTGAACATAATCTCATAATCCATCGGATCCTAGCAAACCAAGCCTTGATCATGTAGGGCAGCTCACAATGGCTAAACATTGAAGCACATGATTGGAGAGAAGACATCACATAGCTACTGGTCATGGACTCATGGTCTAGGGAGGACTACTCATGGTACATCCGAGAAGCATCCATGTTGGTGGAGAAGCTCCCGGAGGTCAATCCTCCCTCTGGCAGGGTGCCGGGAAGAGGTCTCGTGGCACTCCCGATCTTGGAAGCACTATGGCGGCGGAACGATGGAGAAATTCGCGATTCTAGATCTCTTGGAAGGGTTTCCTATCGGAGAGGTAAATATAGGCCAAAGGAGGGCACCCGAGGAGGTGGGCCCCACCCAGGCGACCTGGTGGCTCGACCAGGAGGGGGGCCGTGCAGGGAGGCCGCCTGGGAAGGCCCTGGCTCCCCTCTGGCCAACCTTTGGTGCTCGTGAAGCTTCCGTCACGCTAATTTTTATATTTTTTTCTTGGTATTTTTGGGGCTATGTAAATTGGGGTAAAAGTCCCTTCAAAAAAGACATTAGCAGACAGAAACTGGCATTGGGTGCACTGAGTTAGTAGGTTAATCCAAATATGTGTAAAAAGGTATGAAAGTGTAGAAAAACATATAACAATGTCACCCAAAAGATCATGGAACAAACATAAATTATAGGTATGTTTGGGACGTATCACCCGTGTTTTTATGGATGTACAATCTCCCTCCCGGGTTGTGCATGCAAGCAAAGTACATACACATGGGCATGCTGATTCACGGGCCGAAACAACCGAGAAATAATATTAATATGTATCTGGGGCTACTTCAAGAGGAGTTAAACACGTTATGGAAGACACCAACCAATACATGGGACGCCAGCAATGGCTATTATTTCTATATGAGAGCTGCGTTGATGACGATGGTGCATGACTATCTCAGTTACATATGTCGCATGCCAGGTGTGCCACGGATATTGCGTATGCACGCGGTGCATGGATGACACAACGTCTTAGCAGCTAACGTCAACGAAAGATGGCGGGTCTAGGAAAATCGTGTACATGGGGCATCGAAGATGGCTCGTGAAGGACGACCCGTGGAGAAACCGTGGAGATCTATTCAATGGTGAGGTTGAGTATCGAGGACCTCAACGTAAGAGGAGTGGCGCCAAAATCAATGAGCTGTTAAAAAGTGGGATAGTGCCCCGCGCCGGGTGATATGTCTCCAACGTATCTATAATTTTTGATTGTTACATGCTATTATATTATCAGTTTTGGATGTTTTATATGCATTGATATGATGTTTTATATTATTTTTGGGACTAACCTATTAATCTAGAGTCTAGTGCCAGTTTCTGTTTTTTCCACATTTTTGAGTATTGCAAATAAGGAATATTAAACGGAGTCCAAACGGAACAAAATCCGCGGAAAGATTTTTCTTTGACCGGAAGACATCCAATAGACTTGGAGTAGGGACAGGGCATCTGCCGGGAGGCCACAAGCCTGCAGGGCGCGCCCTAGGGGGGTGGTCGCCCCCTGGATTGTGGGCCCCCTGCAGGTCTCCTAACCCTATTCTTTGGCCTATAAATTCCCAAATATTCCCGTATCGCCAAAAAGAGCCACGAAAATACTTATACGCCACCGGGAGCTCTGTTCCGTGAGATCAAAGCTAGGAGCCTTTTCCGATAATCTGCCAGAGAGGGAATTGATCACGGAGGGCATCTACATCAACTCCATTGCCCCTCTGATGATGTGTGAGTAGTTCACCGCAGACCTACGGGTCCATAGCTAGTAGCTAGATGGCTTCTTCTCTGTGTATGATCTTCAATACCTTATTCTTCCTGATCTTCATGGAGATCTATCCGATGTAATACTCTTGTGCGGTATGTTTGTCGAGATCTGATGAATTGTGAGTTTATGTTCAGATTATCCATGAATATTATTGGAGTCTCTTCTGAATTCTTATATGCATGATTTCATATCTTAGCAAGTCCCTTCGAGTTACTGGTTTCACTACAGGAATCAGACTCTTTCCCGTATGCCATAACAGACGACAAAGAGGTGTTCCACCGACGGCAAAGGTCTTTGCCGTCAGCCTCCTGTCGGCAAAGTTCCTATGACTACTTTCGATGGCATATCACCTTCTTTGCCATAAGTCTGCCTTAAGAGCAACATTGAGCAACATTGCTTCCTTTCATAGGAAAAGTAGGGGTGAAAAGAATGCATCTCCATGGTTTGATGTCTCGGTTAGCAATGCAGTCCCATCTACACCAACTAGGAGCAACATTGCTTCCACAATTAGCAACCCTGGACCTGTTAGTAGGAGCCAAGCTACAGCTCAAGCTGCTACTCCACCCCCGAAGTCTCCAGCAAATGGGAAGAAGAAGAAATTAAGTGAACTGTGATCTTGTTTGTGGCTGTCATTGAACTCCCTTCTATGGATGTGTATGTGAGGTAAAAAAGGAAGCCGCACTCATTTGTCAATCCATTTGTCAATCCATAGCTAAACATAGCTAACTAACCTAATAAACTAAACCAAAGCCCCACTCATTTGTCAATCCATTTTTGGTTTGAAACATTAGCTAAACCGAAGCCGCACTCATTTGTCAATCCATAGCTAAACATAGCTAACTGACCTAATAAACTAAAACACTAACCTAACAAATTTAACATAAATAAATAAAAGGAAAACAAATAAAAATAGGTTCAACCGGCCGGTGGGGGGGGGACTCACCGGCGGGGGCGGCTAGTGGCAAGGACGATGGGGCGTTGGGGCGGTGGGGCGTCGGGGAGGACGGCGCGATGGGGGCTGTGGTGCGGCGGTGCGATGAGGGCGGTGGGCGCGTTGGGGGCGCCAGGGGTGATAGGGCGGCGACATGATAGGGACGGTGGGGCGACGACGACGGTGACCGTGGGGGTGGCAGCGATGGGCGTCAGGGAGAGAGGGGAATGGGAGTGGGAGTGTGTGAGTAAGAGAGAGGGGCCGGGGTGGGGGCTGGACGGCCGTTAGTACTCGTTAGTGCATTGCTGTCTGCTTGCGGACGACAAAGATGCTAGCCTCTTTACCGTCTGCTTCACGACTCTTTGCCGTCTGCTAGCAGACGGCAAATAATACGCCAAATTTAACCTACCCACCCCATGGTCAGGTGGGGCCCAGCTGTCGCTTTGTCGTCTATTGTGCGGCTCTTTGCCATCTACGTGCCGACGACAAAGATACACTGATGAAAAAGACCCTCTATTCCATCTGCCAATTCTTTTTCGTCTACTTTATGGCAGCTGACGGCAAAGACTCTCTTTGCCATCTGCCAGCCGATGGCAAAGATCTGGCAGACGGCAAATAACTTAATTCCAGTAGTGTTTGGTTTGGCCAACTAGATTGGTAATTCTTCCAATGGGAGAAGTGCTTAGTTTTGGGTTCAATCTTGCGGTGTCCTCACCCAGTGACTAAGTAGGGGTATCGAGGCACGTATTGTATTGTTTCCATCGAGGATAAAAAGATGGGGTTTTCATCATATTGCTTGAGTTTATCCCTCTACATCATGTCATCTTACTTAATGCGTTACTCTGTTCTTTATGAATTTAATACTCTAGATGTAGGAAGTAGTCGATCTAGTTGACACGAACGTGATGCCTATATGCATAATCATTGCCTTGATATCTTCATAATTATTCACTTTTCTATCAATTGCTCGACAGTAATTTGTTCACCCACCATATTATTTTCCTTTATGAGAGAACCCTCTAGTGAAACCTATGGCCCCCGAGTCTATTTTCCATATTATACTTTCAGATCTGCAAACCAAAAATAGCAAAAATACTTTTCTGCAATTTATTTACTTTTATTTCCGCAATATTTATATCTATCTCTATCAGATCTCATCCTTGCAAATAACTCTGAAGGGATTGACAACCCCTTTATAGCGTTGGCTGAAAGAGTTTGATTCTTTGTGTAGGTGCTATGATTGGGGCCTTGCTTGTTCCTCCTACTGGATTGATACCTTGGTTCTCAACAAACTGAGGGAAATACTTATCTACTTCGTTGCATCACCCTTTCCTCTTCAAGGGAAAACCAACGCAAGCTCAAGAGGGAGCAAGAAGGATTTCTAGCGCCGTTGCCGGGGAGGATACATAGCAAGATCACGCTTACCAAGTACCCATAACAAACTCATCTCTTGCATTTACTTTATTCTCCTTTTGCCTCTCATTCTCCTCTCCCCCACTTTACCAATTTGCCGTTTTCTTCGCCTTTTCTCACCGGAACTCCTTTTGTCTACTTGTGTTACCATGTGCCTTCTATTTGCTTGCATCTTTGCTTGATAAAAATGTATTGATATGGATCCTCATCCGCTTGCTAATCTTTCCAAGAGATCGAGTTATGATGAACCAATTGCTAGTGGGTTGAGTGCACTTGATTATCTCTATGAAGTTTTGTTTGAAAATCAAGAATCTGAAAATTTTGATGAAGTGTTGAAGGAAGAAATTTATAAAGTGATTCATGATAGCTCCTTGATTAAAAAGAATGATTGCAATGATTTTACTATAAATTCTATTAATGTCAATTGTGCTAATGATATAAAAAACTACAAGCTTGGGGATGATGATTTTTTCGTGTGTACTACTCATTGTAATGATCATGATTGGGGTAATTCTTCTAATGATTTGGAAAATATATTTAAGCCTCATGATGAATGTGATCTCGATAATAGTGTTTGCAATAATAATAAAAGTGGTTTGGAAGAGTGCCAACTTTTGATCCCACATATTAGGAGAATGTTCAATCTGATGATTTTTTTGTTGTTGATAAAAGTGGGTTTGGAGAGGTCATGAGTTTATTTGATGATAATCCCACTATTTTGGAAGAGTGTCAACTTTGCATGCATGTAGATCATGAAGAGAAATGTGATATCTATATTGTTGAATTTGAGTATGATCTTACATGCAATTATGATGAGAGAGGAAAATATGTTCCTAGAAATTTTCATATTACTAATTTACCTCTAGTTATGTTGAGATTCTCAATGCTTTATTCTTCTCCCTTGCATATGTTAGTTTTTGCTTACCTTAATAATTTATTAGCTTATAAAATGCCTATGCATAATAAGTATGTTAGACTTAAATTTTATTTTGACATGCTATATGATGCTCTCTTTGTGCTTCCATTCTTGTTTTCCGTGAGAGCATCATTAAAATTATCTATGCCTAGCTCGGGGCGTAAAACGATAGCGCTTGTTGGGAGGCAACCCAATTTTATTTTTATGTTTTTGTTTTTTCTTATGTTTTTTAGTGCTGCACACATTATTACCTCTGAAATAATTTTGTTTTATTGTTTTAATTAGTGTTTGAGCCAAGTAAGACCTTTGGGATGGTCTACGGTGTTTGCAAGTTGATTTTGCTGAAAAACATAAACTTTTACTCTCAGTCCAGGGATTTTATAAATTCACTGGAACGTGATTTTGATATAAATTTTATACACAAGATTTATTTATAAATTTCCCAGATAGTCCTAAGTTGTCAGAATTTTTGAAGTTGCATAAGTATTCGAAGTAAATAGATTGCTACATACTTTTCTGTTTTTTTGACAGATTCTGTTTTCTTTGTGTTGTTTGCTTATTTTGATGAATCTATGGGTTGTATCGGGGGGTGTGAACCATGGAGAAGTTTTAATACAGTAAATATTATATCAATATAAATAAATAATGAGTTCACAACAGTACGTAAAGTGGTGATCTATTTTTCTTATACTAACAAATCTCATGAGTTTTCTATTGAGTTTTGTGTTGTGCAGTTTTCAAGTTTTGGGTAAAGACTTGATGGACTATGGAATAATGAGTGCAAAGATCCGAAGCTTGGGGATGACCAAGGCACCCCAAGTAATATTCAAGGATACCAAAGAGCCTAAGATTGGGGATGCTCCGGAAAGCATCCCCTCTTTCGTCTTCAATCCACCAGTAAATTTGCTTGAGGCTATATTTTTATTCACCACATGATATGTATTTTGCTTGGAGTGTCTTGTATGATATGAGTCTTTACTTTTTAGTTTGCCACAATTATCCTTGCTGCACACATATTTTGAGAGAGGGACACGCTGAATCGTGAATTTACTAGAATACTCTTTGTGATTCACTTATATATTTTGAGCTAGGCAATGTTGCTCTAGTACTTCACATATATCTTTTAGAGCACGGCGGTGTTGTATTTTATAGAAATTATTAAACTCTCTTACCTCACTTCTATTATTTTGAGATTTCTTTAAACATCATGGTAATTGATTTAGGTTATGAATTTAGTCCTAGTATAATAGGCATTCAAGAAGGATATAATAAAAAACTTTCATATTAAGTGCATTGAATATGATGAGATGTTTGATTCCTTGCATATAGTTTTGAGATCTGAAGATGATAATATGAGAGTCATGCTAGTAAGTAATTTTCAATTAGAAAAAATAATTGTGTTAAAGCTTGTGATTCCCTTAGCATGCACGTATGGTGAAATGAACCCGGAGCACGATTTGCTTAACGATTGTCAACCTTTGTGTGGAGGTCGGGATCGCGCGATGGTTAACTCCTACCAACCCTTCCCCTAGGAGCATGCGTCTAATACTTTGCTTTGATAACTAATAGTATTTTGCAATAAGTATGTGAGTTCTTTATGACTAATGTTGAGTTCATGGATTATACGCACTCTCACCCTTCCAGCTTTGCTAGCCTCTCTAGTAGCGCACAACTTTCGCTAGTACATTAAACCCACCTTCCTAAAAACAACCACCATATATTTTCCTCAAAACACCCACCATATCTACCTATTATGGCATTTTCATAGCCATTCTGAGATATATTGCCATGCAACACCACCGTCTTGTTTTTATGACACGCACCATCACTTCCATATTGCTTATAGAGTCATACTTTGTTCTAGATATCGAGTTGTAATCTTTGAGTTGTAAGTAAATAAAAGTGTGATGATTTTTCATTATTAGAGCATTGTCCCGTGTGATAAAAGGATGATGGAAACTATGATTCCCTCACAAGTTGGGATGAGTCTCCGGACTTTACAAAAAAATGAAAGGGGCCAGCGAAGCCCATAAAGAAATAAAAGAGGCCAAAGAAGCCCACCAATAAAAAGAAAAAAAAGAAAAAAATATGAGAGAAAGAGAGAATGGACAATGTTACTATCTTTTTCCACACTTGTGCTCCAAAGTATCACCTTGTTCTTCATAGAGAGTCTCCTATTTTGTCACTTTCATATAACTAATGGAATTACAGCTTTTGCACAACCACTTAGTTTTCTTTTTTGAGATTTCATATACTTATAGCTCTAGTGCATTTGTTTTCTTTGAAGGAAAACTGTAAGGGAAAACCCCCACATAGAGTTTTTTTAAATAATAAGAACCCAAATACGCGCCCGTGGGGACTTGAACCTCGGTGACTCGGTTGTACATCCACTCCACTAGCCAAGTGAGATAGGCTCACTTCCTCTCTAGTGCATTTGTTGCATGGCAATCCCTACTCACTCACATTGATAATAATTGATGGGCATCTCCATAGCCCGTTGATATGCCTAGTTGATGTGAGACTATCTTCTCCTTTTTTTGCAACCTCCACCACACTCTATTCCACCTATAGTGCTATATCCATGGCTCACGTTCATGTATTGCGTGAGAGTTGAAAAGTTTTGAGAACATAAAAAGTGTGAAACAATTGCTTGATTTTCATCGGGGTTGTGAGCTTGTTTGCTTGCGACACTTATGAACATGCCGTATAAGACCAAGGATTGCCCGAAGGCAAGAAGAGACTTGGAAGATTTGAAAATCAGGGCATATCTCCACATGCCGCCCCGTAAACTTTTGAGAGGAGATGGAGGCGAAGACAGAGTCACGGGACAAGGTCAAAAAAGTGAACAAGAAGGAAGAGAATTATTGCCTCCCTTCTTGCTTTACCTTAAGTCCGAAGGAGATCGAGCAATTCTTCAAGTGCCTTATCAGAATCAAAGTTAGTTTTTGTTACCGTGGGAAGATAAGCAGGTTTCTAGGCACAAAGAAGAAAAGGTTCAGCGAGATGAAGTCTCATGAATGTCATGTGATGATGATGCAGATACTATGTGTTGTTCTAAGAGGGATAAAGGACAAGCACGTCCGTGACACGCTTATTGGTCTTTGTAACTTTTTCGACGTTATCTCTCAAAAGTCGATTAGTGTGAAGCAGCCCCGAAGGCTACAAGAAGAGATCGTTGTGATACTAAATGAGCTTGAGATGTACTTCCCAATTCGTTCTTTGACGTCATGCTACATCTATGTGTCCACATTGTGGACGACATAATAGACCTGGGATCAAAATTCTTGCACAACATGAAGCCGTTCTAGAGGATGAATGGGGTCATCAAAGGATTCATTCGTAAGATGTCCCAGGTTGGGATGGAAGCATCGTCCAGGGATATCTGACCCAAGAGTGCATCTCTTTTTGCAAGAATTTTCTATATGGCGGAGACTGTGTTGTAGGTTTTCCCGTTAAGAAGCACCTTGGGAGGCTCGAAGGAGAAGGTCACTCCAACGGTCATAGAGCACTACATGTGGGTTACTCAGATTGACGCAACGACTATGACATAGAAAACCTAGTAGTGCTACAACATCTAGACGTGCCAGATCCTTTTGTGACACTATAGGAAGAAACCATTGCAAAGAAGTATCATGACCAGAGGCTATGCAGGACAAACGCCTAAGTTATTAGAGAGCACAACTTCACTTTCCTGCCTTGGCTCAAAGAGCATGTTCTTACTAATCCTCTGGAAGAGGGCTCTACGAACGGATTTCTCATATATGCCTTAGCACATGGCCCCGTGGCTAACCTCTCGACCTATCAAGCATAATATATAAACGGATACACGTTCTACACAAAGGCGAAAGATATAAACCATGACTTTCAGAACTCAGGGGTGACGATGGAATGCATGACCGGTGACAACGCCACAAAAGAAAGATTTTACATAAAGGTCGAAGAGATCTGGGAGCTTGACTATTGTGGAGTGCATAGTGCAACGATGTTCCATGTGAAATGGGCTAAGAATGTAGAAAGATAAAACCGGTATTTCACTACCATGTCTATACCCGACGTCAACGCCAAGAGCGCTACCGTGAACGCCATCGCAAAAAACGAGCCATGGGTACACACTAAGCATGTGACACAATGCTTCTTCATAAACAACCCAAACAATCCCAGCCGTATTGTCGTGAGGACTGGCAAGAGGAACATCATCGAAATGGATGGAGTTTCCAACGAGGAAGACTATGACTAGTACGACAACCCGATGAGGGAATATGACGATGAAGACGAAGCATACGTCAAAAGAAGAATCAATACTACATTACATAATAAGGATAATATGCCATGGACAAGTAAAAGAAACAACAAGGGGCTGAAGAATCTGACAATGAACAAAAAGGGAAAGAAGCTCACTCAAAAACGAAAACATTGATGCTAAGAAAATAACATTTACATTTTTACCTATTTTGTATACGCACTTGATCGCGTTATCGGTGAAATGATGTCATATATACCGCGTGAGTTATATACATTGTATCATGTCGCTTTCTTACCACCACATACACATGGTTAATTATGGCTCGGTCGTCTTTTAGAAAAGAAAAGAAAAATAAAAAAATAAAAAGGAGAGAGAAAAATCTGAAAATAAAAAGAAAAAGGAGAAAGGAAAAAAGGCAATGAAAATAAAAATTAATAGTAGAAAATGAAATGAGAAAGAAAAGAAAAAATGGGAGGAGGAAAAAAATAGCAGTAGCACGACCAAATGGAAAACTCACTACTGCTACTACCAATAGCAGTAGCGTGGTTTGCTAATCCGTGCTACTTCTATGTTAGTTGTAGCGTGGTTTAGTAAACCTTGCTACTGCTATTGTCATATAGTCTAACGGCCCATCCTCTCCTCTCCATTCCCCTCTCTCTCTGCCTCGCACACCCTCTCCCTCTCCCTCTCCCGAGCGTCGCCGCCGTCGGAGGAGCGCCGTCGTCATCAAAGGAGCGCCGCCCCTGACTCATCGCCGCTGCCGTCGTCGAAGGAGCACTGCCCCTACCTCATTGCCGCCCCCACTCAAGCCCACGCCCCCTGCTTTGTCGCTGGCCCCACATGTGGCACCCCTGCCTCATCGCGAGCCGCCGTACGAGCCCATGGCACCCCTGCCTCGTTACCGGCCCCCACTCAAGCTCGTCATCGAGGTATGCCCTGCCCTCCTTCCCTCCCCTCGTCGCGAACCCTAGCAGTATGGAGCTTGTAGCATTGTCTGAAATTTTGATATATCAATCCTTATCCAATGTTCAAGCTGCTTGCAACATTCTTAAGCATAATCACTTGCGAAATAGTACACATGTAACCATAACCATCTTAAGCATTGTAAGATAAAAGTTAGAAACAACTAAAATAGAAAAAGAATTAATGTAGCATACATTTTGTTGTCTTAGTACTATAACATAAAGTTTGCAAGGATACGGTACTCCGGGTTAAGGAGATAGCATCTTATAGCATACTAAATAATCTCGTAAAATAATTTAGTAGAGCTGCCCTAATTCAGATATTGTAATGTATTTATCATCGAAAACTAGAGAACATAAAAAATGAGTGTTTCCGATAATGGAAATTACCATGAGTAATATATCAACGGATTAATCAATGGGTTTTAGCTCTCCCCTGAAGGCTTCCCTCTTTAACTAAACTAAAGTACAAATGTTGCTTTTTTGAGTACTACAAACTTTACAAGTGCATGCAGACTCTATGCTTAATCATCACATTTGCTCAGGTGCAAGTTGTGCTGGTGGGGATTAGGGTAGATCAATCAAATATTTTTTTATTTTGAAACATGGTAGAATAAACAAGGTTGTATACAAGGATCACGGAAGGCGGGAATCTACTTCATGCAAGAATTTATGACCTCATAACAGCCGTTGTAATTAGGACATAAATTTGATTCTAGGATTTTTGCTAGGAATGAATTTTTCTCTCTTTTTTGTTTTATAAATTCAGTGCTCGATCTTGATTGCCACTTTGTATCATTTGTATCATGTGTGTGGGATGTCAAAGCAAGTGGTTTGATGTGTATGTGGTGCTACAGATGTATATTTCTACTATATGTTTGTAGGGAAAACTATCGGAGTGGCCTATGTTTTGCCGGAATGTTGATTCATTTCCATTCTAGCGAATTCCAGGCCCTTGATATGTCCACGTTTTAGCAAAGGTCATGCCAAAATTTCCCATGAATTTCGGCATGACTCGTGCTATAAACTAGGCATATCGAGTGCTCAGGGTTTGCTGGGACGAGAATCAAACCGCATTCCGGCAAACCATGGACCTTTTTATGTCATTACTCATTTTATTATAGTTTAAGAAATAAACAAGCAGACTAAATCATAGGAAACATGTCGAACAATGAAGAAACCGGGGCTTCTGACCACTCTGTAGATGACACACAATATGAACATGAACATGAATACTAATAACCCACAAGTGTAGGGGATCGTTGTAGTCTTTTAAGGGTAGTATTTGACCCTTTTTTATTTATTCGACACAATGGGAGCCAAATAATATTTATTGGCCATAACAGTTGAGTTGTCAATTCAACCGCACTTGGGATATCCTTCTGCAGAAAATATTTAGTAGCACGACAAATGATAGTAGTAATAGTAACAATGATAGAAGCAATTTTGGTAACAGTAGTAGCAGTAGCAATTTAGTAGCAGGTGTGACAGTAGCAGCAAAAGTAGTAACTTAGCAAGATATAATATATGTAATGTGTAGGCACGTGGATTAGCAGTGAATAATGATTTAGATGACATTTATCGTATAACAATTACACACTAGGGCGACGTAGAACTTTCTCCAGTTCATCAATATAATGTAGGCATGTATTCCATATGTACTCATACGTGATTGCAATATGAACTTGCATGACATCTTTTGTCCTACCCTCGTGTAGCAGCGGGGTCCTATTAATAACTAAGGGATATTAAGGCCTCCTTTTAATATAGAACCGCAAAAAGCATTAACACATAGTGAATACATGAACTCTTCAAACTACGACAATCACCGGAAATAATCCTAATTATTGTCACCTTGGGGTATGCGGATCAAGACACGTAATAGATAACTATAACTTGCAAGATAGTATCCAACTCACTATTATGTTCATGAAAACATAATAGGTTCAGATCTAAAATCATGGCACTCGAGCCCTAGTAACAAGCATTAAGCATAGCAAAGTCATAGCAACATCAATCTCAGAACATACTGGATACTAGGGATCAAGCCTTATCGAACTTAACTCGATTACATGATCAATTTCATCCAATTCCAGCGCTTTCCAGCAAGACTACAAAGTAATTACTCACTCCCGGTAGTGAGCATCATGGTAGTGTTGATGGAGAAGAGTTGGTGATGATGACGATGACGAATCCCCCTCTCCGGAGCCCCAAACGGACTCCAAATCAGCCCTCGGAGGAAGAAAAGGAGGTGGAGGCGTCTCCCTCTCTTAGAACATGATGAAAACTTCTCTCAGATTTTTTCTCGGCGAATATGAATTTATAGGACTCGAACTAGGGTCGGAGGAGCCTTGAGGGCCCCATAACCTATCTGGCCGCAACCTGATGGCTTGTGGCCCCCTAGAACTCTCTCTGTGGTAGGTCTTCGCTCCATAAATCCTTATTAATCCCAAAAATAATTCACAAAAAGTTTCGTCTGATTCCGAGAACTTATATTTCTGCACAAAAATAACACCAATGTATTTCTGCTGAAAACAACGTGAGTCCGGGTTAGTTCCATTCAAATCATGGAAATTAGAGGCAAAAATCAGAGCAAACGTGTTTGGAAAAGTAGATACGTTGAGGATGTATCAACTCCCCCAAGCTTAACTCGTTGCTTATCCCTAAGAAATTCAGTCAATAAACTGAAATTGATAAAGAAAACTTTTACAAACTATTTTGTTCTCGTTATTATCCACATGCTTAGCTAGTATTCAAGTTTTCAACATAAATAAAAAACAAACACATCCATGATAATAATTTAAGCATCATACTCAATCATGACAATACATAACCAACTAGTAAGTAATAATTAGATATCCCACATGACAACAGTTTGTCAAAAGAAGCACGATATAATATGGTGGCATGGTATCTCGCAAGCCCTTTCTCAGACTGCAAAATATAAATGCAGAGTACCTCTGAAATTCAAGCAACGACTAAATATTATAATTCAGAATAGAAAATATCCTAGGTATACTCATAACTAATATTGACTATACCCAATGCATAAAAATGACAATAGTGCTCTATGGTCAGGTGCTTTTAGTAAGAGGGTGATGGCTCAAAATAAAAAACAAATAGATAGGCCCTTCGTAGAGGGAATCATTGATTTATAGAGGTGCCAGAGCTCAAGATTTTAAAACAGGATTGAAATATAATTTATGGGTGGTGTTCCTTACTGTCAACGTTGCAACAAAGGTTCTCAGTATATTCCATGCTAAACTCATTATAGGTGGTTACCAAACGGAATTGTGAAGTTTTACTCCTATCCACCATCCATACACAATCATGGCTAGCCGAATCCATAGGTGCCCTCCAACATATCATCCTGCCCAAAGAGTTTTGTTTTGATTTAGTTTTGGTTAAGCAAGTCTGGACACCCTTGTTACCAAACTCCCTCGTGCAATGACAACGAAGAAATGCCCATCTTCAGAGTAACTTACTTAGCATGGAAAATATAGGTTTCCCCGTGGCTCAATGAGTGGTACGAGTGCACAAAATATATTTTTATTTGAAGGTTTTAGAGGTGGCACATGCAAATTTAGTTGGAATGGAGGGGTAGGTAGGCATGGTGGACTCATGTGGAATAACTTGGTTTTAGGA
The DNA here is from genome assembly GCF_904849725.1 of Hordeum vulgare subsp. vulgare. NCBI lineage: Eukaryota > Viridiplantae > Streptophyta > Magnoliopsida > Poales > Poaceae > Hordeum > Hordeum vulgare. Next base: position 146,880,461 of record NC_058522.1, on the reverse strand, counting down.
TATTGGATGTACACGTAGCATTCCCACTTAGTACACGTGAAGGCTAGAAATAGGCTGGGAAGCGACCAGCTAGAGAGCAAGAATGGTCATGAGCATGCATTGAAAATAATCAACATTGAGCACTCGCATGAGTAGGATATGATCACTCTTAATATAAACATCATGAAGGCTGCATTGGTTTTGAATCAACTATATGTTTGCACATGGGCCAAGTCAAAATGCTCGAATTACTCACAGGGAAATACCATACTACCATATCACATAATAACCATTTTAATGCATGTTGACACAAGAGGTAAATCATTATTAACCCCTAGCTATTTAAGCATGGCATGAAAAGCTATGATCACTCATGATACAATGAATCAAGATCGAACGAGCCAACATCTTTACAAAAACGAAAAATAAGAAGAGTGCATATCCGTTTTCTTGGCCATGACCACTTCATCTAATATCGTCATTATTTCCTTTCACTTGCACGCCCGAATGATGTGGTAATAATAAAAGTGCAAGGGTGCCGTGGACTAAGATCGAACCTGTAGGGCAGATTTAAACAAAGGGGAAGACATGCTAATATTGGCTCTTTTCTAGATCGACAATAAAGCATATGAGATCCACTCACCATTTTCATCGTGATCTTCTCCATTGCAACTCAATAAACGGGAAAGAAGGTCACACAAACAAGCTGAAATATTGTTCGAGATTTTGTTTTTTCCTTAAGCCAGAAGGGTGAACTACGGGAAAACAAGAACGAGAAAAATAATTTACATGGGAAAGCTCCCAACAAGCAAGAGGAAATCTTTTTGGGTTTTCTTTTAAGACTACAACTAATTAAACAGGAAAAAAAACTGAGAAGAAGCGAGAAATATTTTTGGATTTTCTAAAGTTTTTTTAAACACACAAGAAGAAAGTGAAAAAATAAAGCTAACATGAATATACAAATGAAGGAGGATGAACACCGACAATTTGTGTGAAGTGTGTGAACATGAATGTAATGTCGGTGAGAAATACGTACCCCCCCAAGCTTAGGATATTGCCTAGCTTGGTTGTCACCACTCGTAGTAGCCGTCTGGTCCAGGAGAGTATTTTTGTTGCGGTACCCGAGCATCCCAATCTCGGTACTTGGCCTCCACAGTAGCTAACTCATTACAGTATGCAATTATGTCCTCTAGCATGATGGATTATCTATTCGTGGCATGGAAATTAAACAAGGACGACACATGCAACACAATAATATCACGAGTAACCTCACTAAATACTAAGTTGTTATGAATGCCTTGCGGTATATCCATTTCATGGGTGAAATGATGTTCCATCATAGATTGGTAGTCAAGATGAACGTGGGGCAATAAATATTTAGTGCGACATATTGCTAGTTCAAAGCTCTTAGCCAGACATGTGGAGTAAATACCATCATGAATCATGCCTCCAGTTCGCTTAAGATGCATGTGGCACACAACAATAGCTCCTAAGTTGTAAGTGTTATCAGAATAAAGTGCGCCATGCAAAATAGCAACGGTCGAGGCAGTAAGACTGCCACCCTACTCCATAGCAGTAGTGCATCTCCGTGTAAACAAAGAGAAATAATGCACAAAAGGGAAATGCACACTGGTGGCTCTAGTTTTCATTACTCCCCTAGTCTCTCCCATAGTTAAGGTGAGGAGGAAATTCTCAAATTCCTGAGGCTTAGGGTCACGCACTTCCCCATCACAGGGGAGCAAGCATATTTCACAAAATCGATCTAGAGGCAATCACTACTGGAATCAGGGAATTTGCCATCAACGAGTTCTTTGTCGTCTGCTGGCTGATGGCAAAGAGCCTCTACTTACCACTTCCATCTTTGGAAAGTGCTACGATGATTCCTTGCACTTGGGGATTATCAAGCTCTTTTCTGGCGCCGTTGGCGGGGAGCAATAGCATGGGGTTAATATTTTCGTGTATGCTTGTTTGCTTCTATCACTAAGTAGATTTTGTTTTTGTTTGGTTTCTGTTTTCTTTTTTTCTTTCTTTTGTTGTGGGTGAAAGAGACTAAAAATTGAAAATATTAAAAAAAAATACTTGCCTCTTAAAAGAGAAGCGATTGAAAAGTTATGAATTGAAGAAGTGAGGGTCGACCTTGAACACTTGTGCTCATGCTCATGGAAACAATGTATAATTTTTCATGGAAGTTTCGCATAAAAATAATTACCCCCTTGTATATACCAATGTACCATAAAAATAATGTTCTTGTCATAATATTCATGATGCTCTTTTAGAACTTTACCAACTATCCTTATGTGAGCATCATTGTTGTTATCATGCCTAGCTAAAAGGCTTTAAAGAAAGCGCTTGTTGGGAGATAACCCAACACTTATCCTTCCTGTTCTTGCATGTTCCCATGATTAAGCTACTATAGTAATCATGTTTTGTGTCTCTTATTTCAGTAATGTACCAAGTAAAGCCTTTGGGATGATTTGGATGATAATAGATTTGATCCTGTGCAAAAAATAGAAACTTTTGCATCGAGTGCAGTATTTTTCTGATTTTACTGGCATGTCTTTTCGATCTGAATGTTTTACACAGAATTAACATACAAATTCCCAAGGTTTTCCTAATTTTTTTAATTTTTTGAGTTACAGAAGTATGGTGTTTGTGCTGATCATTATAGACTGTTTTGTCTTAGACAGATTATGTTATTCGCTTGCATAGTTTGCTTGTTTTGATGATGCTGTTGGTTGTATGACGGGGTATAAGCCATGGATAAGTTAGAATCCATCATGTTATGCAATAATGAAATATGAATAATTTCATAACAGTACCCAAAGTTTATGATTTGCCTATTATACTAACAAATCTCACGAGGTTTCTGTTAAGTTTTGTGTGATTGAAGTTTCAATTTTTGGGTGAGATACCGATATGAGGAGAATAAGGAGCATCAAGACCCTAAGCTTGGGGATGCCGGAGGCACCCCCAAGGTAATATCCAAGGAAGACTCAAGCATCTAAGCTTGGGGATACCTCGGAAGACATCCCCTCTTTCGTCTTCAACATTATCAGTATATCTTACTTGGAGCTATATTTTTATTCATCACATAATATGTGTTTTTCTTAGAGTGTCATTTTATCTTGTTGTTCTCTGTTAGATGTTATTCATAATCTTGTTTTTCAATAAAAAGTTCCAAGAATTTCCTTTAGAATGATTGAATTGCATGTGTGAGTTGTGCTGTATAAAAACCAAAACTTCCGTTGTAGTATTTGAATTATCAAATTTACTCGAACATGAATTTTTTTCAAAATTTGACGCAGTGGTGTCTTACAATTTTTTTATCACTTCATAAATTTTTAGAGTTGTTGGAGATAAAGAAGTACACCGTTTAAATGAGTTGCTACAGAATGTTCTGTTTGGACAAATTGTCCACATAGTTTTTTATCTGCTTATCCTAGAGTTTTCATGGCTTATATTGATACATATAAATTGTGGAAATAATAGTATACAATACCTAATGTTTTAAAGTTATTATGCAACTTGTGTTGGAAGTACACGAAGTGTAGATTTGTTATTATGTGTACTAACCTATCTCACGAGTTCTTTTCATGTTTTGTGTGGATGAAGTTTTTGAGACTCAGATAACCATGATATGAGAGGATGGAATGGGATACAAATTCTCAAGCTTGGGTATGCCCAAGGCACCCAAGTAAATATTAAGATAAGTTTCAAGCATCTAAGCCTTGGGATGCTACACATCCCACCTCTCTTCGTCAACAATTATCGGTTAGGCAATATCCTAAATTTTGATTCGTTCACATGTGCTATTCTTGGAGCATATTTTGTTTTTATTTTCCCTTTAATTTTATGCACCATGCTGGTATGAGATAATCCTTGGGTAATTCATAGAACGCTTCATGTGCTTCATTTAAATCTTTTGAGTATTGCTTTATAAAATGCTTCATGTACTTCACTTATATATTTTGAGCCTGGATATTGATCTCTCTATATTCATTGAATAATTCTCTATGGACTTCACATATATATTTTGGAAAATTGTTTGATGATTACTCTTGTTCTTCACTTATATCCTAGGAGAAAATGTTGAATGAATTGAATGTCATAAAACATGAAATTATATATGCTTCATATGCTTGTCCCATGAGGAGTAGTGCCTTCACATACTAAGATTATAAGCAATAAAGTTTATTAGAGGTTAACAAATATAGCATTGGTTAGTTGAACAATTCATGAAATAATATTCAAGCAAGAGAAATTTCACATATAAATATATTATTTTGGACATCTTATATGATTGTGAGACCCCATTGATTATTTTTGAACTTGATCAAATAGTTGAAGTTGGACAGGGAATACAAAGTAATGGTTATGTTTGGGTATATTTGCATAGAAGATATATTGTTTTGGATCCTCGAACGTGTGGTGCATGCTTAGAACTTTTTTCTATCCAAAACTTTGTACTAAGTAGAGATACTACTTGTGCATCCAAACCCTTAAGCCAAGTTTGTTCAATGAGAGTCCACCATACAATGGTATTTCACTTCCATTCCAAGTAAATTTGCACGTGCCACCTCTAAACCCTTCAAATAAACATCTGTTTTGTGTGCTCGTACCGCTCATGGAACAACAGGGTGGTCATTATCTTCCATGCTAAGTGAGTTATTCTCATGATGAGCGGTTATTCACTTGTCATTGCACGAGAGAGGCGGGTAAAAAGGATGCTTGGTCCTTCATAATAATAAAAAATAAACAAGAACTCCCCTTATAAAGTTGATTGTTTGGAGGGCACCAGTGGATACGGAAATACATGGAATGTGATTGAATGGTTGAGGGGGAGTAGAATTTCAATTGTTTCTGGGAACCACCAATAATGTGATTAGCATGGAAGATGTCGAAATCTCTTGTCGCAACGTTGAAAAGAAAGTCACACCACCAAAATTCCATATTTATCTCTTTTTCAAAACAATGAGCTCTCGCACCTCTGCAAATTCCCGCTCCCCTCTGTGAAGGGGAAACCTAATTATTTTGATGTTACTTACTTTTAATGTTGAGTCAACTTCTTATTCCAACCTTAGTATATTAGTTTGTAAGTATCATGTGGTGGGGTAAGGTCCAAACACATATATCAAGTCAAATATATTTGATCATGATTCATTATTCATGAGAATTATCTTTATGATAAGTATGTGGGGAGGCGAACTTTAAGCCCTTATCTTCCTATGTGTTTGATTGAAACTGTTTGTTCTAAAAATATGCCTTCGGTGTTAGCAATCATGGAATATTAAATCATAGTTATGTATGTGGAATTTGCTAAATCAAAGCTCTTACATAGACCCTTCCTGAAAATAAGATGAACTGTAATTTTTTGAGGACTGAAAATATATTTTGCTAGCTTTCAAGAAAGTTTATGGTTTATACTTTAACATGTGAATAGCTTGTTACTTGATCATGAGAAGTTCTATGAGAAAAGAGTTATTGTCTTATGATGCTAGATAAAGTGATTGGAAGTAATATTGGTCAAACTTCTATACTATGCTAGCATTCACACTTCATAAATTACTTCTTTTATAATTTACCGACTCGAGGACGAGCATGAATTAAGCTTGGGGATGCTGATACGCCTCCAACATATCGATAATATATGAAGTATTCATGCCAATATTCTAGAACTTTCATATACTTTTGGCAAAAGTTTACATTAGTTTTGGGACTAACTTCCTTATCTAGTGACCAGTGCCAGTTCCTATTTTTTTGTATTTTTAGTTTCGCAGAAAATCCATATCAAACATACTCCAAAAGCGATAAAAAGTTATGGAGATTTTTTTGGAATATATCTAAATTTTTGGAAGAAGAATCAACGCAATATGGTGCCCGAGGAAGGCACAAGCCAACAACGCTATATGTTTCGATAAATATCCCCTCAAAATTTCAGCCTGATCGGAGTTATGGACCTCCGTATATTTATGAAACGGTGAAGGGCGAGAAAATAGCAAAGAAAACAAGAGAGAAACACACACAGAGATAGATCCAATCTTGAAGGGCTCTCGCCCCTTGTGGAGCCATGGCGGCCACGGACGAGAGGGAGAACTTGTCCCTAGATGGGGAGAGGCCATACAGGAGGAAGCCTAAGGGGGACACTCTCCCCTCCCTTTCGGTGGCGCCAGACTGCCGTCGGAGGAACCATCGCTGCGGTGATCGTCTTCATCAACATGACCGTCTCCATCACCTTCCCACATCTATCTATGGCGGTCCACTCTCCCGCACCCAAAGTTGTTAGAATCGCGATTCTGAATCGGATCGGAGCTCCATTGCTAGGATCGTGAATCATAGAATCATAACTATTTGGATCATAGAAACTTAGATTCTATGAGCAAAATCGTAGAATCGGAGAGCCTAGTTTCGAATAAAGATAGTAAGATTCTAAGACTTGAGTCGGAATTCTAACAACTTATCCCGCACCCGTTTGTAATCCCCTACTTGAACATGGTGTTTCATGCCACATATTATTGATAAATGATGTGTTGCCATCCTATGATGTTTGAGTAGATTTATGTTGTCCTTTGGATTGATTGATGATCTTGACTGATTTGTGTGTATGTTTAATATTTGTGATGTCTTATGGTGCCCATTCGTGCACGCACATGTGAGGTAATTACTGTTATAGGGCTTACAATATATTAATGATTATCTTATAGTGGGTGGCTAGAGTGATAGAAGCTTACAGCCGAGTAAGGGAGTTGTTTGCGCATGGGAGTAAAGGGGACTTGACGTTTGATACGTCTCCATCGTATCTACTTTCACAAACTCTTTTGCCCTTGTTTTGGACTCTAATTTGCATGATTTGAATGGAACTAACCCGGACTAACGCTGTTTTCAGCAGAATTGCCATGGTGTTGTTTTTGCGCAGAAATAAAAGTTCTCGGAATGACATGAAAATTTACGGGGATTTTTTGTGGAATATATAAAAAATAATAGCGCAAGAATCAACCGGAGAGGTGGAGCGTGGAGCCCACAAGCCCACCAGGCGCGGCCCCCCTGGCCGTGCCTGGCAGGCTTGTGGGGCCCACGTTGCTCCACCGCCTCCAGATCCAGCTCTATTTAGTCCCTTTCGTCCAGAAAATAAATCAAGGACAAGAGTTCATCGCGTTTTACGATACGGAGGCACCGCCACCTCCTGTTCTTCCTCTCGAGGGCAGATTTGGAGTCCGTTTTGGGCTCCGGAGAGGGGAGATCGTCGCCATCGTCATCATCAACCTTCCTTCATCGCCAATTCCATGATGCTCTTCACCATTCGTGAGTAATCTCATCGTAGGCTTGCTGGATGAGATCTATCATGTAATCGAGTTAGTTTTGATGGGGATTGATCCCTAGTATCCACTATGTTCTGAGATTGATGTTGCTACTACTTTGCCATGCTTAATGCTTGTCACTAGGGCCCGAGTGCCATGATTTCAGATCTGAACCTATTATGTTGTCGCCAATATATGTGTGTTCTTGATCCTATATTGCAAGTTGTAGTCACCTACTATGTGTTATGACCTGGCAACCCCGGAGTGACAATAGCCGGAACCACTCCCGGAGATGACCATAATATGAGGAGTTCATGTATTCACTAAGTGTTAATGCGTTGGTCCGGTTCTTTATTAAAAGGAGAACCTTAATATCCCGTAGTTTCCATCAGGACCCCGCTGCCACGGGAGGGATGGACAATAGATGTCATGCAAGTTCTTTTCCCTAAGCACGTATGACTACATACGGAATACATGCCTACATTACATTGACGAACTGGAGCTAGTTACATATCTCTCCGTGTTATAACTGTGGCATGATGAATACCATCCGGCATAATCATCCATCACCGATCCAATGCCTATGAGTTTTTCCTACTGGTCCTTGCTATGTTACTTTGTCGCTACTGCTATTACTGCTGCTGCTGTTACTTTGCTGCTACTGTTGTCACTTTGCTGCTACTGGTTACCGTTGCTACTGTTGCTCTCGCACTACCTTGCTACTGATACTTTGCTGCAGATACTAAATCTTTCAGGTGTGGTTGAATTGACAACTCAACTGCTAATACTTGAGAATATTCTTTGGCTTCCCCTTGTGTCGAATCAATAAATTTGGGTTGAATACTCTACCCTCGAAAACTGTTGGATCCCCAATACTTGTGGGTTATGAACGTTTAATGCTATCGTTGGGTTTACCTTAATGATTTCTAGTAGTTCCGGATGCTTTCTAGAGATCCAATCATAAGTTCATATGATCTAAGTATGGAAAGTATGTTAACTCATGCCTCTCCCTCATTAAAACTGCAAGAATGATTACCGATCTTGTTATCAATTGCCTAGGATGATTCTGCACACCATACCATCATTATTCCACACTTGCTATTTGTAATACATTGGAATATATTTTAACTCTATTGAGTGCAGTAACTATTTTCATATTTTAGTTCTCTAGTATCGTTTAAATCTATCCTCTTTATACACAGAACGCAGTTTTACTTCTCGTTACTAGATAGAAGCAAATGTTTGGTGTATGTAGAATCGTATCGGCAACAGATGGGACTTGAACGAATATTGATCTTACCTTTTGGTCCTTGTGGGTTTGACACTCCATAATTAACACTTCCATCTTTGGAAAGTGCTACGATGATTCCTTGCACTTGGGGATTATCGAGCTCTTTTCCGATGATGCCGTTGTTGGAAATATGCCCTAGAGGAAATAATAAATTGGTTATTATTATATTTCCTTGTTCATGATAATCGTTTATTATCCATGATAGAATTGTATTGATTGGAAACTCAAATACATGTGTGGATACATAGACAACACACTGTCCCTAGTGAGCCTCTAGTTGACTATCTCGTTGATCAAAGATGGTCAAGGTTTCCTGGCCATAGGCAAGTGTTGTCACTTGATAACGGGATCACATCGTTAGGAGAATGATGTGATGGACAAGACCCAAACTATAAACGTAGCACATGATCGTGTTAGTTTATTGCTACTGTTTTTCTTCATGTCAATGTATCTATTTCTATGACCATGATATCATGTAGCTCTCGGACACCGGAGGAATACCTTGTGTGTATCAAACGACGCAACATTACTGGGTGACTATAAAGGTGCTCTACAGGTATCTCCAAAGTTGTCTGTTGGGTTGGCATGGATCAAGACTGGGATTTTTCACTCCGTGTGACAGAGAGGTATCTCGGGGCCCACTCGGTAACACAACATCACAACAAACCTTGCAAGAAATGTGACTAAGGAGTTAGTTACGGGATCTTGTATTACAGAACGACTAAAGAGACTTGCCGGTAACGAGATTGAACTAGGTATGGAGATACCGACGATCGAATCTCGGGCAAGTAACATACTGAAGGACAAAGGGAACAACATACGGGATTAACAGAATCCTTGACATAGAGGTTCAACCGATAGAGGTCTTCGTAGAATATGTTGGAGCCAATATGGACATCCAGGTCCCGCTATTGGTTATTCACCGGAGAATGTCTCAGGTCATGTCGACATAGTTCTCGAAACCGCAGGGTCTGCACACTTAAGGTTCAGTGACGTTTATGTATAGTTGAGTTATACGTGCTGGTGACCGAAGTATTGTTCGGAGTCCCGGATGAGATCTCGGACATCATGAGAGTTTCCGGAATGGTCCAAAAACGAATATTGATATATAGGAAGTTTTTATTTGGATTCCGGAAGGATTTCGAGCATTACCAGGAGTGTGTCGGGAGTGACGAATGGGTTCCGAGGGCCCACTAGGTGGTCCCACCATGCCCCAACGGGTCCACATGGGTTTATTGGATGCGCAATAATGCTTAATGGGTTGACAAGTCATCCAAGTAAAGCCCATGAGGAAAGAGGTGGAAAATCCAAAAGAGGTGGGCAATTTAGGAAGGAGTCCTAATCCAAGTAGGTTTGGAGGAGGACTCCTCCCTCCTCCACTACGGCCGAGCCAAGGAGGCTCTCCTTGGTGCCGATGGCTAGCTCCTCCCTGCTCCTACATATACTAGAGGTTTTAGGGTTTTTGTGACAACTTTAGCCACGTGCAACCCTACCCTCTAGTTCTAAGTTCTTCCTCTAGATCGGATTTCTACAGTGCTTCTGCAGGAATAGATCATCACCACCACCGGCACGCCGTCTCGCTCTCGGAGAACTCATCTACTTTTGTGTCTCTCTTGCTGGATCAAGAAGGCAGAGACCATCATCGAGTTGTACGTGTGCTGAAGGCGGAGGTGTCGTCCATTCGGTGCTAGATCGAGACGGATCGTGGGGCTGTGGTGATTTGAATCATGGAGAAAGGTCCACTACATTGACCATATTTATTAACGCTTCCTTCTTAGCGATCTACAAGGGTATGTAGATCCGATCTCCATCTCATAGATGATCATCACCATGATAGGTCTTCGTGTGCGTAGGAAAATTTTGTTTCCCATGCAACGTTCCCCAATAGTGGCATCATGAGATAGGTACATGTGTAGATGATATATCGAGTAGAAGACAAAAGAGTTTGTGGGCGTTGATGTTCGATTTGCTGACCTCCTTAGTCTTTTCTCGATTTGGCGGTATTTATGGATTGAAGCCTCCCGAACCAACCTTACTCGTACGCTTACGAGAGACCGGTTTCATTGACTAACATGCAACTTGTTCCATAAAGATGACTGGCGGGTGTCTGTTTCTTCAACTTTAGTTGAATCGGATTTGACCAAGGCGGTACTTGGAGAAGGTTAAATAGAAAATTGCATATCACCATTGTGGCTTTGCGTAAGTAAGATGCGATCATACTAGATACCCATAGCAGCCACGTAAAACATGCAACAACAAATTAGAGGACGTCTAACTTGTTTTACAGGGTATGCATGTGATGTGATATGGCCAAAGACATGATATGATATATTGGATGTATGAGATGATCATGTTGTAATAGTTAACTATTGGCTTGCACGTCGATGCTACGACAACCGACAGGAGCCATAGGGTTGTCTTTAAACTAACGTTTGTGCTTGGAGATGTGTTTACTATATTTCTAGGTAGTAGCTTTAGTAGTAATAGCATAGATAGCACGACAACCTCGATGGCGGCACAATGATGGAGATCATGGTGTGGCGCCAGTGATGATGAAGATCATGCCGGTGCTTTAGTGATGGAGATCAAGAAGCACAAGATCATGGCCATATCATGTCAGTTATGATTTGCATGTGATGTTAATCCTTTTATGCACCTTATATTTCTTAGAACGACGGTACAATTTTAAGGTGATCTCTCACTAAAATTTCAAGATAAAATTTTGTTCTCCCCGACTGTGCACCATTGCGACAATTCATCGTTTCGAGACACCACGTGATGATCTGGTGTGATAGACTCAACGTTCACATACAACGGGTGCAGAAGAATTGCACACGCGGAATACTCGGGTTAAACTTGACGAGCCTAGGATGTACATACATGGCCTTGGAACACAAGAGACGGAAAGGTCAAGCATGAATCATATAGTTGATATGATCAACATGGAGATTTTCACCACTGAAACTATACTCAACTCACGTGATGATTGAACTTGAGTTAGTGGATTTGGATCATGCGCCACTCGAATGACTAGAGGGATGTCTATTTTGAGTGGGAGTTATTAGTAATATGATTAGCTAAACTCAATTATCATGAACATAGTCAAAAGGTCTTTGCAAATTATGTTGTAGCTTGCTTTGTAGCTCTAATGTTTTTGATATGTTCCTAGAGAAAATTTAGTTGAAATATGATAGTAGCAATTATGCGGACTGGGTACGTAAACTAAGGATTGTCCTCATTGCTTGGCAGAAGGCTTATGTCCTTAACTTAATGCAGCGCTCGGTGTGCTGAACCTCGAGCGTCGACTGTGGATGTTGCGAACATCTGACATACACGTTTTTTGATGACTACATGATAGTTCAATGTGTAATGCTTAAACGGCTTAGAATTTATGGACCGAAGACGTTTTGAACGTCACAGAACATGCGAGATGTTCCCAGAGATGAAATTGGGATTTCATACTCGTTCCTTTGTTGAGAGGTATGAGACCTCCGACAAGATTCTTTGTCTGCAAAGTAAGGGAGAAAAGCTCAATCGTTGAGCATGTGCTCAGATTGTGTGAGTGCGACAATGGCTTCAATCGAGTGGGAATTAATCTTCCAAATGAGATAGTGATGGTTCTCCAAAGTCACTGCCACCAAGCTACTAGAGCTTCATGATGAAGTATAACACATCAAGGATAGATATGATGATCCTTAAGCTATTAACAATGTTTGACATCGTGAAAGTAAAAAATCAAATAGAAGCATCAATTGTTGATGGTTAGTAAAACCACTAGTTTCAAGAAGGGCAAGGGCAAGAAGGTATACTTCATGAAATGGCAAACCAACAGCTGCTCTAGTGAAGAAACCCAAGGTTGAACCCAAACCCAAGACTAAGTGCTTCTGTTATGAGGGAACAGCAACTGAGGAGGAACTACCCTAGATACTTGGTAGATGAGAAGGCTGGCAAAGTCGGCAAAAGTATATTGGATATACCTGATATTGATGTCTACCTTACTAGTACTCCTAGTAGCACCAGGGTATTAGATACTGGTTCAGTTGCTAAGTGTTAGTAACTCGAAATTGTAGTTATGGATTAAATGGATACTAGAAAGGGTGAGGTGACGATGTGTGTTGGAAGTAATTCTAAGGTTGATGTGATCAAACATCGGACGCTCCCTCTACCATCGGGATTAGTGTTAAACCTAAATAATTGTTATTTGGTGTTTGCGTTGAGCATGGACATGATTAGATCGTTTTTATTGCAATACGATTATTCATTTAAAGAGAATAATGGTTATTCTATTAGCTTGAATAAATACCTTCAATGGTTTATCGAATCTCGATCGTACTGCTACACATGTTCATAATATTGATGCCAAAAGATACAAAGTAGTAATGATAGTACCACTTACTTGTGGCACTGCCGCTTGAGTCATGTTGGTATAAAATGCATGAAGAAGCTCCATGCTAATGTATCTTTGTACTCACTCATTTTTGAAACGTATGAGACGTGCAGACCATAACTATTGGTAAAAACACATGAAGAAACTCCATGCAAATGGATCCTTTGGACTCACTTGATTTTGAATCACTTGAGACATGCAAATCATACCACATGAGCAAGATGATTGAAGGCCTCGTTGTCCAGTGGGATGGAACTAGAAAGTAACTTATTGGAAGTAATACATTTGGATGTATGCAGTCCAGTGAGTGCTGAGGCACGCAGTGGATATCGTTATGTTCTTACTTCACAGATGATTTGAGTAGATACTAGTGTATTTGCTTGATGAAACACACGTCTGAATTATTGAAAGCTTCAAGTAGTTTCAGAGTGAAGTTGAAGATCGTCGTGACAAGAGGGTAATATGTCTACGATATGATCATAGAGATGAGTACCCGAGTTGCGAGTTTGGTACACAATTAAGACAAATGTGAAAATTGTTTCACATCTCATGCCACCTAGAACACCATAGCGTGATGGTGTGTCCAAACGTCATAGTCGCGCCCTATTTGATATGGTGCATACTATGATGTCTCTGATCAAACTACCACTATCGTTTATGGGTTATGCATTAGAGACAACCGCATTCACTTTAAATAGGGCATCACGTATTTCCGTTGAGATGACACCGTATGAACTATGGTTTGGAGAAACCTAAGCCGTCGTTTCTTAAAAGTTTGGGGTTGTGATGCTTATGTGGAAAAGTTTCAGCATGTTAAGCTTGAACCCAAAGCGGATAAATGCATCTTCATAGGACACCCAAAACAGTTGGGTATACCTCCTATCTTAGATCCCGAAGCAAAGTGTTTGTTTCTAGAAATGGGTCCTTTCTCGAGGAAAAGTTTCTCTCAAAAGAATTCAGTGGGAGGGTGGTGGAACTTGATGAGGTTATTGAACCGCCACTTCAACCAGTGTGTAGCAGGGCGCATGAAGTTGTTCCTGTGGCGCCTACGCCAATTGAAGTGGAAACTTTTGATAGTGATCATTAAGCTTCGGATCAAGTTACTACAAAACCTTGTAGGTCGACAAGGTCGTGTACTTCTGCAGAGTGGTACGGTAACCCTATCTTGCAGGTCATGTTGTTGAATAACAATGAACCTACGAGCTATGGAGAAGCGATGGTGGGCCCGTATTCGGGCAAATGGCTGGAGGCCATGAAATCCGAGAGAGGATCCGTGTATAAAAACAAAGTGTAGACTTTGGAAGAACTACTTGATGGTCATAAGACTATTAAGTACATATGGATCTTTAAAAGGAAGACACATGACGATGGTGAAAAGTCACCATAAAGAAAAGCTTGACTTGTCGCAAAGATGTTTCCGACAAGTTCAAAGAGTTGACTATGATGAGACTTTCTCACTTGTAGCGATGCTCAAAGTCTGTTGGAATTATGTTAGTAGTTGCTGCATTATTTATGAAATATTTCACATAGGATATCCAAACATTGTTTCCTCGATGGTTTCCTTGAGGAAAGGTTGTATGTGATACAACCAGAAGGTTTTGTCGATCCTAAGGATGCTAACTAGTATGCAAGCTCCAACGATCCTTCTATGGACTGGTGCAAGCATCTTGGAGTTGCAATATACGCTTTGATGAGATGATCAAAGCTTTTGGGTTTATACAAGGTTTATAAGAAACTTGTATTTCCAAAGAAGTGAGTGGGAGCACAATAGAATTTTTGATTAGTATATGTGGTTGACATATTGTTGATCTGAAGTAACGTAGAATTTCTGGAAAGCATAAAGGGTTGTTTGAAAGGAGTTTTTCAAAGGAAAACCTGGATAGAGCTACTTGAACATTGAGCATCAAGATCTATTGAGATAGATCAAAACGCTAAATAGAACTTTCAATGAAATGCATGCCTTGACAAGTTTTTGAAGGAGTTCAAAATAAGATCAGCAAAGAAGGAATTCTTGGCTGTGTTGTAAGGTGTGAATTTGAGAAAGACTCGAAGCCCGACCATGACAGAAGAAAGAGAAAGGACGAAGGTCGTCCCCTATGCCTTAGGCGTAGGCTCTAAAGTATGCCATGTTGTGTACCGCACCTGATGTGTGCCTTTCCATGAGTCTGTCAAGGGGTAAAAAGAGTGATCCAGGATTGAGTCACTGAACAACGGTCAAAGTTATCCTTAGTAACTAGTGTACTAAGGATTTTTTTCTCGATTATGGAGGTGATTAAATAGTTCGTCGTAAAGGGTTACATCGATGCAAGGTTTGACACTAATCTGAATAACTCTGAGTTGTAAACCGGATTCGTATAGTGGAGTAGTCATTTGGAATAGTTCAAAATGGCACGTAGCAGCAGCATCTATAGGACGACATAGAGATTTGTAAAGCACACACGGATCTGAAAGGTTCAGATCCGTTGACTAAAAACCTCTCTCACAAGCAAGACATGATCGAACCCCAGAATTGTATGGGTGTTAGATTCATTACAATCACACACTGATGTGAACTAGATTATTGACTCTAGTGCAAGTGGAAGACTGTTGGAAATGTGCCCTAGAGGCAATAATAAATTGGTTATTATTATATTTCCTTGTTCATGATAATCGTTTATTATCCATGCTAGAATTGTATTGATTGGAAAATCAAATACATGTGTGGATACATAGACAATACACTATCCCTAGTGAGACTTTAGTTGACTAGCTCGTTGATCAAAGATGGTCAAGGTTTCCTGGCCATAGGCAAGTGTTGTCACTTGATAACGGGATCACATCATTAGGAGAATGATGTGATGGACAGGACCAAAACTATAAACGTAGCACATGATCGTGTCAATTTATTGCTACTGTTTTTCTGCATGTCAATGTATCTGTTCCTATGACCATGATATCATGCAACTCCCGGACACCGGAGGAATACCTTGTGTGTATCAAATGACGCAATGTTACTGGGTGACTATAAAGGTGCTCTATAGGTATATCCAAAGGTGTCTGTTGGGTTGGCATGGATCAAGACTGGGATTTGTCACTCCATGTGATGGAGAGGTATCTCGGTGCCCACTCGGTAATACAACATCACAACAAGCCTTGCAATTAATGTGACTAAGGAGTTAGTTACGAGATCTTGTATTACAGAACGAGTAAGGAGACTTGCCGGTAACAAAATTTGAACTAGGTATGGAGATACCGATGATCGAATCTCGGGCAAGTAACATACCGAAGGACAAAGGGAACAACATACGAGATTAACTGAATCCTTGACATAGAGGTTCAACCGATAGAGATCTTCGTAGAATATGTAGGAGCCAATATGGACATCCAGGTCCCGCTGTTGGTTATTGACCGGAGAATGTCTCAGGTCATGTCTGCATAGTTCTCGAACCCGCAGGGTCTGCACACTTAAGGTTCGGTGACGTTTATGTATAGTTGAGTTATAGGTGCTGGTGACCGAAGTTTTCTTCGGAGTCCCGTATGAGATCTCGGACGTCACTAGGGTTTCTGGAATGGTCCGAAAATGAAGATTGATATATAGGAAGTTGATATTTGGATTCCGGAAGGATTTCGAGCATTACCGGCATTGTGTCGGGAGTGACAAATGGGTTCCGGGGGCCCACCAGGTGGGCCCACCACGCCCCAAGGGGTCCACATGGGTTTATTGGATGCGCAATAAGGCTTAATGGGCTGACAAGTCATCCAAGGAAATTCCAAGAGGAAAAAGGTGGAAAATCCAAAAGAGGTGGGCAATTTAGGAAGGAGTCCTAATCCAAGTAGGATTGGAGGAGGACTCCTCCCTCCTCCACTTCGGCCGAGCCAAGGAGGCTCTCCTTGGTGCCCAAGGATAGCCCCTCCACCCTCCTATATATACAGCCACGTGCAACCCTACCCTCTAGTTCGTAGTTCTTCCTCTAGATTGGATTTCTGCGGTGCTTAGGCGAAGTCGTGTAGAATAGATCGTCACCACCACCGCCATGCCGTCACGCTGCCGGAGAACTCATCTACTTCCCCGTCTCTTTTGCTGCATCAAGAAGGCAGAGATCGTCATCGAGCTGTACGTGTGCTGATCGCAGAGGTGTCGTCCGTTCGGTGCTAGATCGGGACGGATCGTGGGGCTACGGTGATTTGAATCACGGAGAAAGTTCCACTACATCGACCGCATTGATTAACGCTTACCGCTTAGTGATCTACAAGGGTATGTAGATCTGATCTCCCTCTCATAGATGATCATCACCATGATAGGTCTTCGTGTGCGTAGGATTTTTTTCCCATGCAACGTTCCCCAACAGCCGTTGCCGGGGAGCAATAGCGTGGGGTTAATATTTTCGTGTATGCTTGTTTGCTTCTATCACTAAGTAGATGTTGTTTTTGTTTGGTTTCTATTTTATTGTTTTATTTCTTTAGTATTGGGTGAAACAAACAGAAAAGTTGAAAAACTAAAAAACTAAAAATATACTTGCCTCTTAAAAGAGAAGCTATCGAAAAGTTATGCATTGAAGAAGTGAGGGTCGACCTTGAACACTTGTGTTCATGCACATGGAAACAATGTAGAATTTTTCATGGAAGTTTCTCATAAAAATAATTATCCCCTTGTATATACCACTGTACCATAAAAATAATTTGCTTGTCATAATATTCATGATGCTCTTTTGCATGTTGCATGAACTATCCTTACGTGAGCATCATTGGTATTATCATGCCTAGCTTAAAGTCTTTAAAGAAAAGCGTTTGTTGGGAGACAACCC
This sequence comes from Hordeum vulgare subsp. vulgare, assembly GCF_904849725.1. Classification (NCBI taxonomy): domain Eukaryota; kingdom Viridiplantae; phylum Streptophyta; class Magnoliopsida; order Poales; family Poaceae; genus Hordeum; species Hordeum vulgare. The sequence continues at coordinate 146,862,725 of NC_058522.1, read as the reverse complement.
AAGAATTATCCTTTATATTTTTATGTGTTCACATGATTAAGCTATTTTGGTAATCATGTCTTGTGTCTCTTATTTCAATAATGTGCTGAGTAAAGCCTTTGGGATGATTTGGATGATAGTAGATTTGATCCTGTGCAAAAACAGAAACTCTTGCGTCCCCCTGGGTGCACCCTCATGGCATGTGGGGCCCCTGCAGGACTCCCGACCTTTCTCTTTTCCTATAAGGTGTATTTTACCCTAGAAAAAATCATAGGAAACCTTTTGGGGCAAAGAGACACCATCTCGAGGCGGAAACCTGGGAAGAGGTGCTTTTGCACTTCGGCACTCAAATTGTGTCGGGGGAATTCCCCTCTGGGAGCGGAAATTGAAGCCAAAGTCATCAGCAACGCTTCCTCCTTTATGGGTGAACAATTACTCATCAACATCTTCACCAACACCATATCATCTCCAACCCTAGTTCATCTCTTGTATTTAAACTCTATCTCAAAACCTCAGATTGGTACGTGTGGGTTACTAGTTGTATTGATTACATCTTGTAGTTGATCCTTGTTGGATTACTTGCTGGACTATAGTATGTTCAGATCCTTAATTATTGTTATTGCACCTCTGATCTTGAACATGTTGATGAGGTACGAGTAGTTACTATTGTTCCTGAGGACATGGGAGAAATCTTGTTATAAATAATCATGTGAAGTTGGTATTCGTTCAATAATCATGCGGTGTCATGTGAACATCGACTACATGACACTTCACCATGTTATGGACCTAAGGGAATTCATTGTGGAGTAACAATTAGATGATGGGCTGCGAGATTTACAGAAACTTAATCCTTGGTTTATGCGTTGCTTCATGAGGGGCTGATTTGGATCAACACATTCAATGTTATGGTTAGATTTATCTTAATTCTTCTTTCATAGTTGTGTATGATTGAGAGAGAGGGCAATCATCAGTTGGTTGTTTGTTCAAGTAATAACCGCGCCTTAGCACCGGTCCACCCACATATCAAATTATAAAAGTAGCGAACACAAATCTACTCAACATGATGAATATGACTAGACATAAATTCCCATGTGTCCTCGGGAGCGTTTGCTTTATATAAGAGTAATTTTCGGCCTATACTTTGCTATAAGAAGGATTTGGCTACCTTATTGCATACTTATTACTATTGTTAATTATCACTTGTTACGGATTATCTTGCTACTAAACTATATATCCCTGTTAGTTAACACTTCTACAGAATGTCTGCTGAAAACCGCTTATCATTTCCTTCTGCTCCTCGTTGGGTTCGACACTCTTACTTATCAAAAGGACTACGATTGATCCCCTATACTTGTGGGTAATCAAGAATCTTTTCTAGCGCCGTCACGGGGAGTGAAGAACCTTTGGGTAAGTGGAAATTGGTAAGGAAACATTTTTTTTGTACGTGCTGAAATTTACTGTTGCATGTCACTATGAACGGTCACCCTTTGAATGGCTTGTTCGAGGCATCTTCACATCAAACGGAAGATGAGAAAGTTGTCCCTCAAACTACTAAACCTACTAAAATATTTATTATGAGATTCCGCCGAGTATGTGATAACCCATAGGTATAGAGGATCGTTTGTAGCCATTTTTGATAAATAACATTGTCCAACCCAACGAGGAGCTAAAGGTAGAACAAATATTCCCTCAAGTTTTATCGACCACCGATACAACTCTATGCACACTTAATGTTTGCTTTACCTTAAACAAGAATAAAACTAGAAGTACTTAGTAGGTGTAATAGATAGGTTAGCAAGATAATAAAGAACAAGTAAATAAAAGTTAGGTGTTGTTTTGCAAGAAAATATAGAGCGTGGAAATAAAAGTTAGGGGTTGTTTAGTAGAAAGATTTTTTGTGTAATGCAAGAAAAATATTGTCCATAGGCAATTGAATATAACATGATTGATACTTATCATGTTTAATGAGGGAGAGGCATATGCTAACACACTTTCCGTACTTGGATCACGTGCACTTATGATTGGACCTCTAGCACGCATCCGCAACTACTAGAAATCATTGAGGAAACCAACAATAACATTAAACATCAAGTCCTCTTTACTCCCATACACACACAACTCCCTTACTCGGGTGTAAGTTTCTGTCACTCTCGCCACCCACTATGTACATATTGCAAACCATCCATCATGTATCCTTCACGTTTGCGCCTCACAGAAGGCACCTTTGGAGAACACCATATCAACACACAACTCATATCTATAATATCATATCACAATTAACCCGTAGGACAAAACGTATCTACTCAAACATCATAGGATAGCCACATATCATTGGTAAATAGTATGTAGTGTTGAGCACCATGTTTAAGTAGAGAGTTACAGCGGGGAAATAGGTGTTACACTGCTGCATAGAGGGGGAGAGAATTGGTGTAGATGGCGGCAAGAGTGTTGATGTAGATCGCCGTCATGCTCCTTGCCCCAGCGGCACTCTGACGTCACCGAGAAAGAGGGGGAGAGAGCCCCCCTCCTTATTCTTCTTCCTTGCCCCCTAGATTGGAGGAGAGTTACCCCTATGGTCCATGGCCTCCATGGGGGCACAAGGGCAGGAGCCCCTCCGACATTGGATCTCCCTCTATGTTCTCTTGTGTTTCGCATTCCTATTTTCTAAACCTTCACCGTTTCTTAAATTCCCGAAGATCCGTCACTCCGATCGGGCTGAAATTTTTACATCATTGTTTTCCATAAATTATATTTCTTGTGACTAAATAAGATCCCCAACTGACTTATACTGTGGCCACTAGAGGGTAGGGTGTGCCAGGGGGTATGGGATGGGCCCTGGTGGGTACTGGAGGCTGTGGGCCTCCGTTTACGTTGATTCCACCTCCGAAAAATCACATATATATTCCAAAATAATTGTCCGTAAATTTTTATTGCGTTTGGACTTTGTTAGATATGGATATTCTACGAAACCAAAAAACATGCAACAAACAAGAACTGCGCTTGGCACTAGATCAATATGTTAGTCCAATAAATCATCTAAAATATTGCCAAAAATATGTGAAAATTGTATAATATTGGCATAGAACAATAAACAATTATAGATACGATGGAGACGTATGAGCATCCCCAAGCTTAATTCATGCTCGTCCTCGAGTAGGTAAATGATAAAAATGATAATTTTTAATGTGGAATGCGACCTAGCATAATCTTTATCATATATCTAATCATGGCATGGATTTGAAGATACAAGTGATTCAAGGCAATAGTCTATCATTTGACAAAAAGACATCCATACTTAGGTTTACTAGCAAACAATCATGTTCTTTCAAAATAACAATGCTTGAAGAATGTTGTCCCTACAAAATCATATAGCTTGTCATACTTGGTCCTCCTAGCATAAGGTATAAATCATGAGCATCCCGGTGTCAAACCAAGCAATTGGATCATACTTTTTAACGCGCTTCAGCTTTTTATTACTCACTCAATACATGAGTGTGAACCATGGATATAGCATATGGTGTTAGATTTCAAAGGGGTGAAAGTGAAGAAGAAAGTCTTGCTTCAACTCGGCGTATCAACGGGCTATGGAGATGCCCATCAATAGATATCAATGTGAGGAGTAGGGATTGCCATGCAACGGATGCACTAGAGCTATAAGTGTATGAAAGGTCGACTCAAGCTAAGTGGGTGTTCATCCAACTTTATTGCTCATGAACACCTAATGCATTTGAAGAAGCCCATCATTGGAATATACAAGCCAAGTTCTATAATTAAAAATTCCCACTAGCATATGGAAGTGACAAAACAAGAGACTCTCTATATGAAGAACATCGTGCTACTTTGAAGCACAAGTGCGGAATTAGCATGTTCCCTCTCTCTTTTCTCTCATTTTTTCCATATTTTCTTTTTTTGTGGTGGGCTCATTTTGTAGGGGAACGTTGCATGGGAATTTTTTTTCCTACGCACACGCAATACCTATCCATGGTTATGATCATCTACATACCCTTGTAGATCGGTAAGCGGAAGCGTATATAACAGGGTTGATTTAATGGAACATCTTCGTGATCCAAATCGCATAATGTCCTGCAATCTCATCACGATCCGTCCTGCGATCCCATCACGATCCATCCCAATCCAGTACCAAACGAACGATACCTCCGCGTTCAACACACGTAGAGCTCGAAGATGATCCTCGCCTTGTTGATCCAGTAAGAGGGGCGGAGAGGTAGATGAGTTCTCCAACAAAACGGTGTGGTTGTAGTGGTGGTGGTGGTGGATCTGATCCGGCAGAGCTTCGCTAAGTTATACCAAACAGGTCTAGAGGAGAACAGATCTAGAGGAAGAAGAGGGCAGCACGTGGCAACTAGGGTTAGGGTCTGCCATCAAAATCCCTCAATATATGTAGGAGGAAGGGGATAGGAGGAAACCTTGGCACCTACTCCAATGAGGTTCGGCCGAACCAAATAAGGGAGGAATCCATCTCCAATAAGGGAGGTGGAATCCTATTAGGACTCCTTCCTAATTTGGAAACTCTTTCCACCTTTTGGCTTTTGCCTTATCCCTCCACTCCAGCTGCATTGGCCCTTAGGGGAGGCTTCGGCCAGCCCACAAAGGGCTGGTATGACTCCTCTCATAGACCTGTGAAGCCCTTGGGTTGTCACACCCATCTCGGTGGTCCCCCGGTACCATCCCGGCACTCCCGGTACACTACCGATGAGCCGAAAACTTTTCCGGAGACCAAAACAGGACTTCCTATATATCAATCTTTACCTCCGGACCATTCCAGAGCTCCTAGTAACATCCATGATATTATCTGAGATTCCGAACAATCTTATGTCACCAACACGTATAACTCAACTATACTAAAATGTCACCGAACCGTAAGTGTGCAGACCCTGTGGGTTCGAGAACTATGCAAACATGACTTGAGACACTCTCCGATCAATATCCAATAGCGGGACCTCGATGCCCATATTGGATCCTACATATTCTACGAAGATCCTTATCGGTGGAACCTCTTTGTCAAGGATTCAGTTAATCCCGTATACTGTTCCCTTTGTCCTCCGGTATTTTACTTGCCCGAGATTCGATCATCGGTATCTCCATACCTAGTTCAATCTCTTTACCGAAAAGTCTCTTTACTCGTTCCGTAATACAGGATACCATGACTAACTCCTTAGTCATATTATTGCAAGCCTTTTTGTGATGTTGTATTACCGAATGGGCCCCAAGGCACCTCCGTCACACAGAGTGACAATTCCCAGTCTTGATCCATGCCAACCCAACAAACACCTCCGGAAATACCTGTAGAGCACCTTTATAACCACCCAATTATGTTGCGATGTTTCATACAAACAAGGTATTCCTCCGGTGTCATAGGAACATATACATTGACATGTAGAAAACAATAGTAATGAACTGACACGATCATATGCTACGTCCATAGTTTGGGTCTTGTCCATCACATCATTCTCCTAATGATGTGATCCCATTATCAAGTGACGACACTTGTCTATGGCCAGGAAACCTGGACCATCTTTGATCAATGAGCTAGTCAACTAGAGGCTCACTAGGGATAAAATGTTGTCTATGTATCCACACATGTATTTGAGTTTCCAATCAATACAATTCTAGCATGGATAATACACGATTATCATGAACAAGGAAATATAATAATAACGAATTTATTATTGCCTCTAGGGAATATTTCCAACAGTCTCCCACTTGCACTAGAGTCAATAATCTAGTTCCCATCACTGTGTGATTGTAATGAATCTAACACCCATACAGTTCTGGGGTTCGATCATGTCTTGGTTGTGAGAGAGGTTTTTAGTCAACGGATCTCAACCTTTCAGATCCGTGTGTGCTTTACAAATCTCTATGTCATCCTATAGATGTTGCTACTACGTGCCATTTGGAACTATTCCAAATGAATGCTCCACTATATGAATCCGGTTTACAACTCAGAGTTATTCAGATTGGTGTCAAAGCTTGCGTCGAGGTAACCCTTTACCACGAACTCTTTAATCTCCTTCATAATCGAGAAAATTCCTTAGTCCACTAGTTACTAATGATAAATTTTGACCGTTATCCAGTTATCCACGCCTAGATCATTTTCGTACCCCTTGACATGTTTTTGGTCTTGGTTTTTGCTTAAGGACAAGCGAGGTCTAAGCTTGGGGGAGTTGATACGTCCATTTTGCATCATGTGTTCATGTTGATATTTATCGCTTTATGGGCTGTTATTATACTTTGTGGAACCTTACTTATGCCTTTTCTCTCTTATTTTGCAAGGTTTATTTGAAGAGGGAGAATACCGGCAGCTGGAATTCTGGAATGGAAAAGGAACAAGTTTGAGTGCTCTATTCTGCGCAACTCCAAATGTCCTGAAAACCAACGTGGATTTTTTGGATTTTATAAAAAATACTGGGTGAAAGAAGTGTCAGAGGGGAGCAACCAGGGGCCCACAAGCCTGGTTGCCGCGACCTACCCCCCTGGCCGCGGCACCAGGGCTTGTGGGCACCCTGGCGGCCCACTGGCCCCCCTATTTTCCTATATGAAGGGTTTCGTTCCAGAAAAAAATCAATCGGGAGCTTTTTCGTGGTTTCACTGCCGCAACGAGGCGGAACTTGAGCAGATCCAATCTAGAGCTCCGGCAGGACGATCCTGCCGGGGAAACTTCCCTCCCGGAGGGGGAAATCGTCGCCTTCGTCATCACCAACACTCCTCTCGTCGGAGGGGAGGCATCTTCATCAACATCTTCATCAGCACCATCTCCTCTCCAATCCCTAGTTCATCTCTTGAAACCAATCTCCGTATCGCGACTCCGATTGGTACTTGTAAGGTTGCTAGTAGTGTTGATTACTATTTGTAGTTGATGCTAGTTGGATTACTTGGTAGAAGAGTTTATGTTCAGATCCTTGATGCTATTCATTACACGTCTGATCATGATTATGATTATGCTTTGTGAGTAGTTACTTTTGTTCCTGAGGACATGGGATAAGTCATGCTAATAAGAGTCATGTGAGTTTGGTATTCGTTTGGTATTTTGATATGATGTATGTTGTTTTTCCTCTAGTGGTGTTATGTGAACGTCGACTACATAACACTTCACCATATTTGGGCGTAGAGGAAGGCATTGGGGAGTAGTAAGTAGATGATGGGTTGCTGGAATGACAGAAGCTTAAACCCCAGTTTATGCGTTGCTTTGTAAGGGGCTGATTTGGATCCACTAGTTTAATGCTATAGTTAGACGTTGTCTTAATTCTTCTTTTGTAGTTGCGGATGCTTGCGAGAGGGGTTAATCATAAGTGTGATGCTTGTCCAAGTAAGGGCAGTACCCAAGTGCCGGTCCACCCACATGTCAAACTATCAAAGTAACGAACGCGAATCACATGAACATGATGAAACTAGCATGACAGAAATTCCCGTGTGTCCTCGGGAGCGCTTTTCCTCTTATAAGACTTTGGTCAGGCTTGTCCCTTGCTACAAAAGGGATTGGACCACTTGCTGCACCATTGCTAGTACTTGTTACTTGTTACTTTTCGCTTGCTACGTTTCACCTCACTACACCATCACTTGTTACCGCTACTTTCAGTGCTTGCAGTTATTACCTTGCTGAAAACCTTTTATCAGAGCCTTCTCCTCCTCGTTGGGTTCGACACACTTACTTATCGAAAGGACTACAATTGATCCCCTATACTTGTGGGTCATCAAGACTCTTTTCTGGCGCCGTTGTCGGGGAGGGAGCGCCTTTGGTAAGGAAACATTTATATATTGTGCTGAAATTTATTGTCACTTGTCACTATGGAAACTATTCCTTTGAGGAGTTTGTTCGGGGTATCTTCACCACAAACGGAAGCACGAGGAGTTGTTCCTCAACCTGAGGTACCTACTCAAAATATCTCTTATGAAATCCCTTCGGGTAGGCTTGAGAAACTGCTGGCTAATCCTTTTACATGAGATGGACCTTCACATCCAGACTTGCATCTAATCTATGTAGATGAAGTTTGTGGTTTATTTAAGCTTGCACGTTTGCCCGAGGATGAGGAAAAGAAGAAAGTCTTTCCTTTATCTTTGAAGGATAAGGCATTGGCATGGTATAGGCTATGTGATGATACTGGATCATGGGACTACAATGGGTTGAAATTGGAATTTCATCAAAAGTTCTATCCTATGCATTTAGTACATCGTGATCGGAATTATATTTATAACTTTGGCCTCGTGACAGGGAAAGCATAGCTCAAGCTTGGGGAGGCTTAAATCAATGCTATATTCATGCCCCAATCATGAGCTCTCGAGAGAAATTATCACTCAAAACTTTTATGCTCGGCTTTCCCATGAAGATCGTACCATGCTTGACACTTCTTGTACCGGTTCTTTTATGAAGAAGGATATTGACCACAAGTGGAATTTATTGGAAAGAATCAAACGTAACTCTGAAGATTGGGAGCTGGAAGAAGGTAAGGAGTCAGGTATGAATTTCCAGTTTGATTGCGTTAAATCTTTTGTTGAGACAAACACTTCTAGAGATTTTAGCGCTAAGTATGGACTTGACTCTGAGATAGTAGCTTCTCTATGTGAATCTTTTGCTGCTCATGTTAACCTTCCCAACGAGAAGTGGTTTAAATATCATCCTCCTGTAGAAAGCAACATATCCAAAACCAATCTAGTTGAGGAGAAAGTCATTGCTTTTAGTGATCCTGTTGTTCCTTGTACCTACGCTGAGAAACCACCTTACCCTACTAGGATAAAGGATTATTCTAAAGCTCCAACTGTGATACGTAGGGGTTACATTAGACCACTTGCACCCCCTGAGGAAATTAGAGTTGGACCTAGTGTTGCTATTATCAAAGATCTCTTAGCTGAAGACATAGACGGGCATGTTATCAAATTCTGTGAGGACTCCGCTAGAATTGCTAAACCTCACGCGAAAGACAAATACGGACCTATAGTTGGCCTGCCCGTTGTTTCTGTCAAGATAGGAGATCATTGTGACCATGGTTTATGTGATATGGGAGCTAGTGTTAGTGCAATACCCCGTTCCCTATAAGATGAAATCAAGGATGAGATTGCACCTGCTGACTTAGAACCCATTGATGTCACTATTACGCTAGCTAATAGAGACACTACATGCCCTCTGGGAATTGTGAGAGACGTAGAAGTCCTGTGTGGTAAGACGAAGTATCCTACTGATTTCCTCGTCCTTGTACTGCACAAGATAGCTTTTGTACTATCATATTTGGTAGACCCTTTCTCAACACTGTCAATGCTCACATCGATTGCATTAAGCAGACTGTCACGGTTAGTTTCGAGGGTGTGTCTCGTGAATTTAACTTCTCCAAGTTTGGAAGACAACCCCATGAAAAAGAGTCGTCTGGTAGGGATGAAATCATTGCTCTTGCCTCTATTGTCGTACCTCCTACGGATCCTTTAGAGCAATATTTTCTTGAGCATGAAAATGATATGCATATGGAGGAAAGAGATGACATAGATAAATTTTTTTAGAACAATATCCTATTCTCAAGAATAATCTGCCTGTTGAGCTGCTTGGGGATCCTCCCCCACTAAAGGGTGATCCTGTGTTTGAGCTAAAACAATTACCAGATACTCTTAAGTATGCTTATCTTGATGAGAAGGAGATATATCGTATTATTATTAGTGCTCACCTCTCGAATCACGAAGAGAAGGAGTTATTAAAAACTTTGAGGAAGCACCGTTAAGCTATTGGATATACTCTTGATGATCTTAAGGGTATTAGTCCCACTCTATGTCAGCACAAGATTAAAACCGATCCTGATTCTAAGTCAAATGCTGATCATCAAAGGAGATTAAATCCTAGGATGAAAGATGTCATGAGAAAAGAAATATTAAATCTTGTGGAAGCAGGAATCATTTATCCTGTTGCTCATAGTGATTGTGTAAGTCTGGTACATTGCGTACCTAAGAAGGGAGGTATCACCATCGTCCCTAATGATAAGGATGAACTAATCCCGCAGATGATTATTACTGGCTATAGGATGGTGACACACTTCCAGAAACTGAACAAGGCAACTAGGAAATACCATTATCCTTTGTCATTTATTGACCAGATGCTAGCAAGGCTATCTAAACACACACACTTCTGCTTTCTAGACGGTTATTCAGGTTTCTCGCAAATACCTGTTGCAGAATCTGATCAAGAGAAAACCACCTTCACATGCCCCTTCGGTACCTTCGCTTATAGACGCATGCCTTTTGGGTTGTGCAATGCACCAACCACCTTTCAAAGATGTCTGATGGCTATATTCTCTAACTTCTGTGAAAAGATTGTTGAGGTTTTCATGGATGATTTCTCCGTCTACGGTTCTACCTTTGACGATTGCCTCAGCAACCTTGATCGAGTTTTAAGAAATGCAAGGATACCAACCTCGTGTTGAACTGGGAGAAGTGCCACTTCATGGTTAATGAAGGCATCGTCTTAGGACACAAAATCTCTGAAAGAGGCATTGAAGCTGATAAGGCTAAGGTTGATGCAATTGAGAAAATGCCTTCCCCACAGATATCAGAGGTATACGAAGTTTCCTAGGTCATGCTGGTTTCTATAGAAGGTTTATTAAAGACTTCTCTAAGATTTTAGGCCTCTTACCAACCTCTTGGAGAAGGATGTTTCTTTTTGTTTTTGATGAAGATTGTGAGGAAGCTTTCCAAATACTTAAGAAGGCCTTGATAATCGCACCTATAGTTCAACCACCAAACTGGAACTTGCCCTTTGAAATCATGTGTGATGCTAGTGATTATGATGTTGGTTCTGTTCTAGGACAAAGAGTTCACAAGAAGTTGAATGTCATTCACTACGTTAGTAAAACTCTAGACAATGCCCAACGAAACTATGCTACTAGAGCGAAGGAGTTTTTAGCAGCAGTATTTGCATGTGAAAAGTTCAGATCTTATATAGTTGACTCCAAAGTCACTATTCACTCTGATCATGCTGCTATTAAGTACCTCATGGAGAAGAAGGAAGCTAAGCCTAGGCTAATCAGATGGGTTCTTCTGCTACAGGAATTTGATTTGCATGTTGTTGACCGAAAGGGTGCTGATAACCCTGTAGCAGATAACTTGTCTAGGCTAGAGAATGTCCTTGATGACCCACGACCTATTGATGACAGCTTCCCTGATGAGCAGTTGAATTCCATCCGCACTTCACATAGTGCACCATGGTATGCTTATTACGCAAACTATATCGTAGCCAAATACATAGCACCTAGTTTCACCTACCAGCAAAAGAAGAAATTATACTTTGATTTGAGACACTACTTTTGGGATGATCCTCACCTCTATAAGGAAGGAGTAGATGGTGTTATTAGACATTGTGTGCCTGAACATGAACAGGGACAGATCCTACAGAAGTGTCATTCCGAGGCTTACTGAGGACACCATGCTGGAGACGGAACTGCTCATAAGGTATTGCAATCAGGTTTCTATTGGCCCACGCTCTTCAAGGAGGCCCGTAAGTTTGTCCTGTCTTGTGACGAATGCCAAAGAATAGGGAACATTAGTAAGCTTCAGGAAATGCCTATGAACTATTCACTGGTCATTGAACCATTTGATGTCTGAGGCTTTGATTATATGGGACCCTTCATGAGTTCCATTGGGTACACTCACATCTTAGTTGTTGTGGATTATATCACTAAGTGGGTAGAGGCTATCCCCACTAAGAATGTTGATCACCACACCTCTATTAAGATGCTTAAAGAAGTCATTTTCCCAAGATCTGGAGTCCCCAGATATCTGATGACTGATGGCGATTCACACTTCATTCATGGTTTTTTCCGCAAGATGCTCGCTAAGTACGATGTCAACCATAGAGTTGCATCTCCTTATCATCCTCAGTCTAGTTGTCAAGTGGAGTTGAGTAATAGGGAGATCAAATTGATCTTACAAAATACCATCAATAGATCTCGAAAGAATTGGTCTAGCAAACTTGACGATGCACTATGGGCTTATAGGACTGCTTATAAGAATCCCATGGGCATGTCACCATATAAAATGGTTTACGGTAAGGCCTATCATTTACCTCTTGAGCTGGAACACAAAGCTTATTGGGCAATCAAAGAGCTCCACTTTGATTTCAAACTTGCCGGTGAGAAGCGGTTGTTTGATATCAGCTCATTAGATGAATGGAGGGCCCAGGCATATGAGAATGCCAAGTTGTTCAAGGAAAAGGTTAAGAGATGCACGATAAAAGAATACAAAAACGAGAGTTCAATGTAGGTGACTATGTCCTACTATACAATTCTCGTTTGAGATTCTTCGCAGGCAAGCTCCTCTCTAAATGGGAAGGTCCCTACGTTGTCGAGGAAGTATATTGTTCTGGTGCCATCAAAATCAATAACACGGAAGGCAATTTTCCTAGAGTGGTAAATAGGCTAAGAATCAAGCATTATATCTCTGGTACTCCCATAAATGTTGAGACCAATATCATCAATATCATAACTCCAGAGGAGTACATAAGGGATGTTTATCAGCCTGTTTCAGACCTTGAAAACCAAGAGGTATCTGTTTCGGTAAGTAATTGGACTCCGAAACTTTTCCAATAGGAAATTTTCTCCGTTTTGGAATTTATGGAAAAATAGAAGAATAAAAACCAGTCCGAAGAGCGCACGAGGTGGCCACAAGCTTGGTTGCCGCGGCCACCCCCTAGCCACGGCAACAGGGCTTGTGGGCAGCTCGTGTGCCTCCCGGACTCCGTTTTCTTGCGGAGCACTCCTTCTGGTCCAGAAAAAATCATTATATATACGCCCAAGGGTTTTGATCTCCTTATCATGCAGTTTTCCTCTTTTTTTGTTTCGAGCCTGTTTCTGTTGCAGATCTAGATCGTCATGACTTCCCCAAAAGTTCCCAAGGACAGGATCTTCGAGAAGGTCATCAATCCCTACCTCATGGAAGTATTGCAGCACCCCCAATCTATCAAGATGAGCGAGGGAATGTTGCACATCCGTGATGTTGAGGGGCCTAAGAAGACCGGAAGCGTGGAGACAAGGCTCGAAGCAATGGAGCAACAAGTCTTCAAGTGCCAAGGGATGATGGAGCGTGGTCTCAACGCCAACCACATGATAATCACGGAGTTCACCAGCAATCACAAGATGGATGCCACTGACATTGGGAAGCACCTCTCCAGGCTCTATGACAGGGTTGATCAACTCCAGGGCTAGATCTATGACCTGCAGAACCAAAACTATGAGTATGAGTATAGATTAAAATCAATACGGTTGGCTGCAAATTTGAGGATTCCGGCGACTCGTTCATCCTGCCATGATGGAGCACCTATGCCTTGGAAGACGGAGGATCAGACTACTTCAACAACACCATCACCATCACCACCAAAGGAAGACAACTAAGAATTGGTATGGGCAATCCCCTTGGCTTTTGGCAAGCTTGGGGGAGTTGCCCTGGTATCGTATCACCTTTATATCGTTTGCTTTTACCTTTGTTTTAGTTATTTCCTTTTCAGTTTTTATTTCTTCTCTTAGTGGAATAAGTCTTTAGTGTTTTACTTTGAGTCTATTGCCTTGTGTCTCCCCCGATGTATTCAAGCTTGCGAGCTATATAATAAAGAGTATCTTAGTCATGGGCTTTGTTTTGTGCCATGATCAAAAGTATGAAAAGAACGATAGCATGAAAGATCATGAGATGATCTTATGGAAAGTGATAGCTTCACGTATAACAAGTATGATGATTGAAACTTGTTGAGAGTAGACCAACATAGAACTCAGTCATTGTTGCAATTAATAAGAAGTAATAAGGAAAGAGAGGTTCACATATAAATATATCATCTTAGACACTTTCTATAATTGTGAGCACTCACCAAACTATTACATGGCTAGAAGTAGATGTTGGACAAGGAAGACAACATAATGAATTGTGTTTGCTTGGTTCCAAACAATGTTATATGATTAGAGATCCCTTAGCATGTGACGATTGCTTCCACCTCATATTAGCCAAAACTCCCGCACCAAGTAGAGATACTACTTGTGCATCCATAAACCTTCAACCCAGTTTTGCCATGAGTGTCCACCATACCTACCTATGGATTGAATAAGATCCCTCAAGTAAGTTGTCATGAGTGCAAGCAATAAAAATTGCTCTCTAATATGTCTGATATATTAGTGTGTGGAAAATAAGTTTTGTACGAACCTGTGATGAGGAAGACATAAAAGCAACAGACTGCATAATAAAGTTTTTTATCACAGGAGGCAATATAAACTGACGTTCCTCCGCACTAAGAGGACACACATCCAAACCTCAAAAGCGCATGACAACCTCTGCTTCCCTCTGCGAAGGGCCTATCTTGTACCTTTACTTTTTCCCGTTGTAAGAGTCATGGTGATCTTCACCAATTCCTTATTTAGCCCTTTTTCTTGGTGAACGTCATATGGTTGGGAAAGATCTATATTCATATATCAACTTGGAGCTGAGTACTTATGCTTTATTATTGTTGACTTTACCCTTGAGGTAAATGGTTGGGAGGCAAAACTATAAGCCCCTATCTTTCTCTGTGTCCAACTAAAACTTTGATATCATGAGTACCACGTGAGTTGTAACAATTGTGGAAAACAAAAGAGATGATTGAGTATGTGGATTTTCCTTACAAGCTCTCATTTGACACTTTCTGATATTTTGATAAATTGCAATTGCTTCAATGACTATGGACTGTTGTTGGCCACTTCTTGGTAAGGTTTTTGTTTCATACTTTGCTTTGTGAAGGAATTGTTACTTTCCCATAAGAATCTCTATGATGTATTGCTTTTCTATGTGTGATCATGATGCTCTGATGTCCGTATTTTGTTTTATCGACACCTTCATCCCTAAACACGTGGACATGTTTTGGGTCTTGGTTTTTGCTTGAGGACAAGCGAGGTCTAAGCTTGGGGGAGTTGATACGTCCATTTTGCATCCTGCTTTCATGTTGATATTTATCGCTTTATGGGCTGTTATTATACTTTGTGGAACCTTACTTATGCCTTTTATCTCTTATTTTGCAAGGTTTATTTGAAGAGGGAGAATACCGGCAACTGGAATTCTGGACTGGAAAAGGAGCAAGTCTGAGTGCTCTATTCTGCGCAACTCCAAATGTCCTGAAAATCAATGTGGATTTTTTTTTGGATTTTATAAAAAATACTGGGCGAAAGAAGTGTCAGAGGGGAGCAACCAGGGGCCCACAAGCCTGGTTGCCGCGGCCTACCCCCCTGGCCACGGCAACAAGGCTTGTGGGCACCCTGGTGGCCGACTGGCCCCCTCTTTTGCTATATGAAGGGTTTCGTTCCAGAAAAATTCAATCGGGAGCTTTTTCGTAGTTCCGCCGCCGCCACGAGGCGAAACTTGAGCAGATCCAATCTAGAGCTCTGGCAGGACGATCCTGCCGGGGAAACTTCCCTCCCGGAGGGAGAAATCGTTGCCTTCGTCATCACCAACACTCCTCTCGTCGGAGGGGAGGCATCTTCATCAACATCTTCATCAGCACCATCTCCTCTCCAATCCCTAGTTCATCTCTTGTATCCAATCATTGTCTTGCGACTCTGATTGGTAGTTGTAAGGTTGCTAGTAGTGTTGATTACTATTTACTATTTGTAGTTGATGCTAGTTGGATTACTTGGTGGAAGAGTTTATGTTCAGATCCTTGATGCTATTCATTACACCTCTGATCATGATTATGATTATGCTTTGTGAGTAGTTACTTTTGTTCCTGAGGACATGGGATAAGTCATGCTAATAATAGTCATGTGAGTTTGGTATTCGTTCGGTATTTTGATATGTTGTATGTTGTTTTTCCTCTAGTGGTGTTATGTGAACGTCGACTACATAACACTTCAACATATTTGGGCCTAGAGGAAGGAATTAGGGAGGTTGCTGGAGTGACGGAAGATTAAACCCCAGTCTATGCGTTGCTTCGTAGTTGCGGCTGATTTGGATCCACTAGTTTAATGCTATTGTTAGACGTTGTCTTAATTCTTCTTTCATAGTTGCGGATGCTTGCGAGAGGGGTTAATCATAAGTGGGATGCTTGTCCAAGTAAGGGCAGTACCCAAGCGCCGGTCCACCCACCTATCAAACTATCAAAGTAACGAACGCTAATCACATGAACATGATGAAACTAGCATGACAGAAATTCCCGTGTGTCCTTGGGAGCGCTTTTCCTCTTATAAGACTTTGTTCAGGCTTGTCCCTCGCTACAAAAGGGATTGGGCCACTTGCTGCACCATTGCTACTACTTGTTACTTGTTACTGTTCGCTTGCTACGTTTCACCTCACTACACCATCACTTGTTACGCTACTTTCAGTGCTTGCAGTTATTACCTTGCTGAAAACCTTTTATCAGAGCCTTCTCCTCCTCGTTGGATTCGACACTCTTACTTATCGAAAGGACTACGATTGATCCCCTATACTTGTGGGTCATCACACAACATGGCATACTTTAGAGCCTACGGCTAAGGCATAGGGCACGACCTTCGTCCTTGCTCTTTCTTAGGTCGTGGTCGGGCTTTTGAGTCTTACTCAAAATAACACCTTAAAATACAGTCAAGAACTCCTTCTTTAACTGATCCATTTTGAACTCCTTCAAAAAATCTTGTTACGGCATGTATTGATTTGAAAGTTCTATTAAGCTTTTTGATCTATCTCTATAGATCTTTATGCTCAATGTCCAAGTAGCTCAATTCAGGTTTTCCTTTGAAATATTCCTTTCAAACAACCCTTTATGCTTTCCAGAAATTCTACATCATTTCTGATCAACCACATATACTAATCAGAAATTCTATAGTGCTCCCACTCACTTCTTTGGAAATACAAGTTTCTCATAAACTTTGTATAAAACCAAAAACTTTGATCATATCATCAAAGTGTATATTCCAACTCTGAGATGCTTGCTCTAGGTCATAGAAGGATCGTTCGAGGTTGCATACTTGTTAGCATCCTTTAGTATCAAAAAAACCTTCCGGATTTATCACATACAACCTTTCCGCAAGGAAACCGTCGAGGAAACAATGTTTTGACAACCTATCTGCAAAATTTCAAGCATAATTCCAACAGACTCGTAGCATACCTACGAGTGAGAAAGTCTCATCATAGTCAACTCCTTGAACTTGTCAGAAACATCTTTGCGACAAGACGAGCTTCTTAATGGTGACACTTACCATTATCGTCCATCTTACTTTTAAAAATCCATATGTACCCAACAGCCTTACGACCATCAAGTAGTTCTTCCAAAGTCTACACTTCATTTTCAGACATGGATCCTCTCTCGGATTTCATGACCTTCGATCTTTCGTCGGAATCCAGGCCTACCATCGTTTCTCCATAGCTCGTAGGTTCATTGTTTTTTAGCAACATGACCTCCAAGATAGAATTACCGTACCACTCTGGAGTAGTACGTTTCCTTATCGACCTACGATGTTTGGTAGTAACTTGATCCAAAGCTTCATTATCACTATCATCAACTTCTACTTCAATTAGTGTAGGCGCCACACGAACAACTTCCCGTGCCCTGCTACACACCGGTTGAAGTGACGGTTCAACAACCTCATCAAGTTTCCACCATCCTCCCACTCAATTCTTTTGAGAGAAAACATTTTCTCGAGAAAGGACCATTTTCTTGAAACAAACACTTTTCTTTCGTATCTTAGATAGGAGGTATTCCAAACTGTTTTGGGTATCCTATGAAGATGCATTTATCCGCTTTGGGTTCGAGCCTATCAGGCTGATACTTCTTCACATAAGTGTCGCCACCCCAAATTTTAAGAAACAACGACTTAGGTTTCTCCAAACTATAGTTCATATGGTCTCATCTCAACGGAATTACGTGGTGTCCTATTTAAAGTGAATGTGGTTGTCTCTAATGCATAACGCAAAAACGATAGTGGTAATTCGATAAGAGACATCATAGTATGCACCATAATCAATCACTATTGGAATTCCTTTATGTGTCATCTGCCAAGTCTTTGCCATCAGCCAGCAGACAACAAAGAACATATTTGCCATCAGTTTCAGGAAAACAGACGGCAAAGAGGTGGCTGATGGCAAAATATCTATTTTCCATCAGCAACCTTTTTGTCGTCCGCCCACAGACGGCAAAGGAAGAGAAGGCAGACGGCAAAGCTGACGCCATCAGCCACCTCTTTGCCCCACCCCACCCGCGCCCACCCCACCCCTTTGCCGTCTGCCTTCTCTTCCATTGCCGTCAGCGGCAGATGGCAAAGTGGATGGACACCTAACTATAACGGTCGCCGCGCCCTCCTCTCTCCCACTCTATACACTCTCTCCACTCTCCCCCAACGCAGCCTCGCCCGCCCTCCAGCACCGTCGCCGCCCCCACCCCAGTGCCGCCGCCCCACTGCTGCCGCCGCCGACGCCACCCCCACCCCAGCGCCCACCCCACCGCCGCCTTCCTCCTCGCGCCCATCACCATGCCCCTCCTCCCCCTGCGGCCTCTCCTCCCCCTACGGCCCTCCTCCCCCTGCGACCTCTCCTCCCCCTGCGGCCCTCCTCCCCGTGCAACCCTCCTCCCCCTGGGGGGCCCTGCGGCATTCAGTTAGTTTTTTTCTTCTTTTTTTAATAGTTTTTGTTTAATTAGTTATATGTTTTAGTGAGGTTTTGGCTTAGTTTTAGTTTAGTTTAGGTCCAGTTTTAGTTTAGGTTTAGTTAGGTTAGTTTCCTGTTTAGTAAAGGAAAAAAGGAGAAGAAGAAGAAGGAGAAAGGAGAAGAAGAAGAAGGAGAAAGGAGAAGAAGAAGAAGGAGAAAGGAGAAGAAAAAAATAAGAAGAAGAAGGAAAAGAAGAAGAAGAAGGAAAAGGAAGGGAAGGAGAAGAAAGAAGAAGAAGAAGAAGAAGAAATATAGGAGAGGAAGAGAAGAATAAGAGGAAAAAAGAAAATAAGAAGAAGAAGAAGAAGAAGAAGAAGAAGAGAAGAAAACAAGAAGAAGGAGAAGAAGAATAAGAGGAAAAAAGAAAAAAGAAAATAAGAATAAGAAGAAGAAGAAGAAGAAGAAGAAGAAGAAGAAGAATAAGAGGAAAAAAGAAGAAGAAGAAGAAGAATAAGAGGAAAAAAGAAAAAAGAAAATAAGAAGAAGAAGAAGAAGAAGAAGAAGAAGAAAAGAAAAGAAGAAGAAGGAGAAGAAGAATAAGAGGAAAAAAAGAAAAAAAGAAAATAAGAATAAGAATAAGAAGAAGAAGAAGAAGAGGAAAATAGAAAAAAGAAAATAAGAGTTAGGTCACATATTTTCTGATTATCTTATAAAAACATCATATTTGTGTTGATCGGGTGAATTTCAATGTGCAGTTGTTCGACGGCCTCCACGTGCGTTGGACGAGCTCCACCCCTACGTTTGTTGGTGAGCACAAATGACTTCTCCTCCTACCCCCTTAATTTGCTCTGTCCCGGTCTTCGTGCCGATGAAACTTGCTAGCTATATATAGGTTTCTTCAATCATGAGTATTCGTGACCAGTATGCGTCTCCCGTTCGAAAGGGCGACATCTATAAATATGCACGTCTTTGCATATTTATAATCGCCATCCTTTGAAATTGTCCAACATTATCCATGGACAGCCCGAGTATGTGTAGATTGGGTTGGTTTTCCCGTATGCTGTGCTCTGGATCCGATGCGGAATTTCGTCAGTGCCTCCCTGTTGTTCTCCGGATGCACATCCTCTTTGTTTATTGCGAAGACGTGTAACAGGAGAACAGCGGGTAGGTGCTGCCGAAATTTTGCGTTGGATCCGGAACAGAGCATGGGAAAATGAACCCAATCTACACATACTCGGGTGCGATTAGGACCTATCTTTACCTATTAGCGTGTAGGTTGCCTGGACGTAATAAAAATGGCAAACCTGATTAACCGATGAATATAAATGCTAAATTATATATAAATATATTTCTTCTATCTTTAGTAGCTAGGCAAGATGAGTGATCGTGCGTGGATGTATACCGGTCACCCTAGTCAGAAAGAGATGACGAAAGAATGGTTTGTAAAAACAAAGGAATTTGTGAAAGCCGCATTCGCAAATGGCCAGGAAAGAAACTATTGCCCTGTCCTGGATGCGACAACTATAAAAAGATGACAGAGGCTGTAATGATTAAACACCTGCAGAGGAGGGGTTTTAAGCCTAATTATACGGTGTGGACATTTCATGGTGAGTCTATACAACGCACAAGAGCTGAGGTGGTCCGTCGTCGCACGGACAAGCATGGTACCGGGATCGAAGACATGGTGCAATACTTTGATGATGCTCGGGATTCGGAAGATGAGATGGAGGAATCTGCAAATGCCTTTTATGAAATGTTGGAGTCTTCAAAACGTCCTCTCCATGAGCACACTGAGCTCTGTCAGCTGGATGCAATTGCACAAGTAATGGCTCTGAAGGCTCGGTTCAACTTGGAAAGAGAATGCTACGACGCGATGACAACACTATTTGGACGCTTCCTACCCAAAGGCCATGTCATGCGTGCAAACCTGTACCAGTCGGACAAAATACTTTGTGTACATAAGATGCCCTATGAGAAGATAGATGCATGTGAGAAAGGATGTGTCTTATTTAGGAAGGAGTATGCACACTTGGACTATTGTCCCAATTGCGAGTCTTGCAGGTATCTTGTGGTGGACAATGGTATGGGTGAGAAGAGGCAGACGAAAATCACAGTTAGTGTTCTTTGGTATATGCCAATCGTACCAAGACTTCAACGTCTTTTCATGGTCGAAGAGACAGCCAGACAGATGACATGGCATAAATAGGGCAAAAGAAGCAAAGTAGATGCGGATGGTAATAAGATGATGGTACACACATCGGATGGGGAAGCGTGGAAACATTTCGATGGATTGCATCTGGATAAAGCGGCAGATCCAAGGAATCCTCGAGTCTGCGCCGCCACGGATGGTTTTAATCCCTTCGGCATGACGCTAACCCAATACAGTTGTTGGCCTGTATTTGTCATTCCACTCAATCTCCCCCCCGGGTAGATTATGCAAAGAAATAACATATTTCTGACGTTGATAATTCCAGGGTCCAATTATCCAGGGAAGAATATGAATGTGTACATGCAACCGCTTAAGGATGAATTGGAAGAATCTGGGGATAATGGGGTCAAGACATACGATGACGCTAGAAAAGAAAACTTCAAAATGCATGTGTGGTACATGTACTCTATGCATGACTTGCCAGCGTATGCGCTATTCTTTGGATGGTGTGTGCATGGAAAGTTCCCGTGCCCCCAATGCAAGGCAGCTCTTCAGTTTCATTGGTTGCAGGAGGGTCGGAAGTATTCTTGCTTTGACTTGCATAGACAGTTCCTGGATCCTGACCATCAGTTTAGAAAAGACAAGAAGAACTTTACCAAAGGTAAAGTTGTCAAAAACTTGGAACCACCTGCGTTCACAGGCCAACAGATCCTGGATCAGTTAAACGCCCTCGAGCCTGATCCAGAGCATCGAGGGTATTTCAAGGGGTATAATTCAAAACACGCCTGGACTCACAAGCCATGCTTCTGGGATCTGCCTTACTTCAAAGAGCTCCTTCTTCCACACCATATCGACATGATGCACACTGAAAAGAATATCAGAGAGGCTATTTTTGGTACATTGTTCCACATAGATGGGAAGACAAAGGATAATACTAAGGCTAGAGTCGATCAAGAGACACTACGTCATAGACCGTTACAAAACATGTGAGAAGGCAAAGGAAAGCAGAAGTGGTCGAAGCCAAAGGCCTGGTTCAAGCTTGGAAGGCCAGCTATGAGGGAAATTATCTTGTGGGTCAAAATGCCCTTGATGTTCCCCGATGGGTATGCAGCGAATCTAAAGAGGGGAGCGAGTCTTTAAAAATTAAAAATATTTGGTCTCAAGAGTCATGATTGGCACATATGGCTAGAGCGGGTAATGCCGGTGATGTTACGTGGCTTTATTCCTGAGGATGAATGGCTAGTACTGGAGGAGCTGAGCTATTTCTTCCGTGTTCTTTGTGCGAAAGCATTGTCGCCTGGCATGGTAGAAGACATGCAGGAGTTTGCACCGGAGTTGTTGTGCAAGTTAGAGAAGATCTTTCCACCGAGCTTCTTTAATCCAATGCAGCATTTGATTTTACATCTACGGACCGAGGCAAGATTGGGTGGGCCTGTGCAAGATCATTGGTGCTATGCAACTTAGAGGATGCAGAAGACCCTTCGAGCTAAATGTAAAAATAAGCATAGAATTGAAGCATCGATGGCTGAGGCATTCATTACTGAGGAGGTGGCAAACTTTGTGACAGCACACTACGAAGCCAAAAATCATCATTTGCATAATCCGAAGCCTCGGCACAATGATGCAGACCCTAAAAAGGTGGGTCCAACCTCAGCCTATTCAAAGGGAAGCTCGCACCAGCCGGTGCTTCGAAACCAATAACGTTGGATGTCGAAGAATGGCGGAACATTTCATTGTATATCTTCAACAACCTAACAGAAGTGCGGCCGTACATCGAGTGAGTTCTCGCCACATTTTCCAGTAACTTCTAATTCATTTGAACTTCTCTTATTCCCGGATATTTCAACCAGCCGTTACATCGCCAAATTCTCGGATGGAGCGGTGATCGAAAATGATTCCGTCGAAGAGTATAAGCTTCTGTCAAAGACAGGAGGCGGCTATCCCGGTTTCATCTCTTGGTTCAAACAAATGGTAATTATCAATAATGGACTATTTCATTTCATGGTCTGACTTGCGGCTAATGCAACAATCGTTTTGTATTAAACTTGTAGGCTAATTCAGAGTCTATGGACGCCGAACTGAGACAAGTCGCTAATGGTTTTCATTGGAATTATGCCCTAGAGGCAATAATAAATATAGTTATTATTATAATTCCTGTATCAAGATAATCGTTTATTGTCCATGCTATAATTGTATTGAATGAAGACTTATATACATGTGTGGATACATAGACAAAACACTGTCCCTAGCAAGCCTCTAGTTGGCTAGCCAGTTGATCAAAGATAGTCAGTGTCTTCTGATTATGAACAAGGTGTTGTTGCATGATAACTGGATCACGTCATTAGGAGAATCACGTGATGGACTAGACCCAAACTAATAGACGTAGCATGTTGATCGTGTCATTTTGTTGCTACTGTTTTTTGCGTGTCAAGTATTTGTTCCTAAGACCATGAGATCATATAACTCACTGACACCGGAGGAATACTTTGTGTATATCAAACGTCACAACGTAACTGGGTGACTATAAAGATGCTCTACAGGTATCTCCGAAGGTGTTCGTTGAGTTAGTATGAATCGAGACTGGGATTTGTCACTCCGTGTGACCGAGAGGTATCTCGGGGCCCACTCGGTAATACAACATCACACACAAGCCTTGCAAGCAATGTGACTTAGTGTAAGTTGCGGGATCTTGTATTACGGAACGAGTAAAGAGACTTGCCGGTAAACGATATTGAAATAGGTATACGGATACTGACGATCGAATCTCAGGCAAGTAACATACCGAAGGACAAAGGGAATGACATACGGGATTATATGAATCCTTGGCACTAAGGTTCAAACGATAAGATCTTCGTAGAATATGTAGGATCCAATATGGGCATCCAGACAACTTTGCCACGGTAGCCCGACCACATATCTCCACGGTTTTACCTCTAGATCGCGTTTCTGCGGAGCTCGGGCGTAGCCCTGCCAAGACAAGATCATCACCAACCTCCGGAGCGCCGTCACGCTGCCGGAGAACTCTTCTCCCTCTCCGTCTCTCTTGCTGGATCAACAAGGCCGAGATCATCGTCGAGCTGTACGTGTGCTGAACGCGGAGGTGCCGTCCGTTCGGCACTAGATCATGGGACTGATCACGGGACGGTTCGCAGGGCGGATCGAGGGACGTGAGGATGTTCCACTACATCAACCGCGTTCACTAACGCTTCTGCTGTATGGTCTACAAGGGTACGTAGATTACACATCCCCTCTCGTAGATGGACATCACCATGATAGGTCTTCGTGCGCGTAGGAAATTTTTTGTTTCCCATGCGACGTTCCCCAACAGTGGCATCGTGCAGGGTCTGCACACTTAAGGTTCGACGTTGTTTTATGCGTATTTGAGTTATATGGTTGGTTACCGAATGTTGTTCGGAGTCCCGGATGAGATCACGGACGTCATGAGGCTTTCCGGAATGGTCCGGAAACGAAGATTGCTATATAGGATGACCTCATTTGATTACCGGAAGGTTTTTGGAGTTACCGGGAATGTACAGGGAATGACGAATGGGTTCCGGGTGTTCACCGGGGGGGGGGGGGCAACCCACCCCGGGGAAGCCCATAGGCCTTGGGGGTGGCACACCAGCACTTAGTGGGCTGGTGGGACAGCCCAAGAAGGCCCTATGCGCCATAGGAAGAAAATCCAAGAGAAAAGAAAAAAAAAGAGGAGGTGGGAAAAGGGGGAAGGACTCCTCCTTCCAAACCTAGTTGGACTCGGCTTGGAAGGGGAGGGTTCCCCCCTTAGGCTCGGCTGACCCCCTTGGGAGTCCTTGGGCCCCAAGGCAAGGCTCCCCCTGCTCCCCCTATATATACGAAGGTTTTAGGGCTGATTTGAGACAACTTTGCCACGGTAGCCCGACCACATATCTCCACGGTTTTACCTCTAGATCGCGTTTCTGCGGAGCTCAGGCGGAGCCCTGCCGAGACAAGATCATCACCAACTTCCGGAGCGCCGTCACGCTGCCGGAGAAATCTTCTCCCTCTCCGTCTATCTAGCTGGATCAAGAAGGCCGAGATCATCGTCGAGCTGTACGTGTGCTGAACGCGGAGGTGCCGTCCGTTCGGCACTAGATCGTGGGACTGATCACGGGACGGTTCGCAGGGCGGATCGAGGGACGTGAGGACGTTCCACTACATCAACTGCGTTCACTAACGCTTCTTCTGTACGGTCCACAAGGGTACGTAGATCACACATCCCCTCTCGTAGATGGACATCACCATTATAGGTCTTCGTGCGCGTAGGAAATTTTTTGTTTCCCATGCGACGTTCCCCAACAGTGGCATCATGAGCTAGGTTCATGCGTAGATGTATTCTCGAGTAGAACACAAATGTTTTTTGTGGGCGGTGATGTGCGTTTTTCTTCCCTCCTTAGTCTTTTCTTGATTCCACGGTATTGTTGGATCGAAGCGGCTCGGACCAACATTACTCGTACGCTTACGAGAGACTGGTTTCATCGCTACGAGTAACTCCGTTGCTCAAAGATGACTGGCGGGTGTCAGTTTCTCCAAACTTAGTTGAATCGGATTTGACCGAGGAGGTCCTTGGATGAGGTTAAATAACAACTCATATATCTCTGTTGTGGTGTTTGCGTAAGTAAGATGCGATCCTACTAGATACCCATGGTCACCACGTAAAACATGCAATAACAAAATTAGAGGACGTCTAACTTGTTTTTGCAGGGTATACTTGTGATGTGATATGGCCAATGATGTGATGTGATATATTGGATGTATGAGATGATCATGTTGTAATAGATAATATCGACTTGCACGTCGATGGTACGGCAACCGGCAGGAGCCATAGGGTTGTCTTTATACTAATGTTTGTGCTTGGAGATGCGTTTACTATTTTGCTAGGATGTAGCTTTAGTAGTAATAGCATGGGTAGCACGACAACCCCGATGGCGACACGTTGATGGAGATCATGGTGTGGCGCCGGTGACAAGAAGATCGTGCCGGTGCTTTGGTGATGGAGATCAAGGAGCACGTGATGATGGCCATATCATGTCACTTATGAATTGCATGTGATGTTAATCCTTTTATGCACCTTATTTTGCTTAGAACAACGGTAGCATTATGAGGTGATCTCTCACTAAAATTTCAAGACGAAATTGTGTTCTCCCCGACTGTGGACCGTTGCTACAGTTCGTCGTTTCGAGACACCACGTGATGATCGGGTGTGATAGACTCAACGTTCACATACAATGGGTGTAAAACAGTTGCGCACGCGGAACACTCGGGTTAAGCTTGACGAGCCTAGCATGTGCAGACATGGCCTCGAAACACATGAGACCGAAAGGTCGATCATGAATCATATAGATGATATGATTAGCATGGGGATGCTTACCACTAAAACTATGCTCAACTCACGTGATGATCGGACTTGAGCTAGTGTAAGTGGATCATGAACCACTCAAATGACTAGAGAGATGTACTTTTTGAGTGGGAGTTTAGCGAGTAAGTTGATTAAGTTAAACTCTAATTATTTTGAACATAGTCTAAGTCCACTTTGAATATATTTGTGTTGTAGATCATGGCTCACGCGACAGTCACCCTGAATTTTAATACGTTCCTAGAGAAAGCTAAGTTGAAAGATGATGGAAGCAACTTTGTAGACTGGGCTCGTAATCTTAAGCTAATCTTACAAGATAGGAAGAAGGATTATGTCCTTAATGCTGCGCTAGGAGATGAACCACCCGCTACGGCTGATCAGGATGTTAAGAACGCTTGGTTAGCACGTAAGGAGGACTACTCAGTAGTTCAATGTGCAGTCTTGTATGGCTTAGAACCGGGACTTCAACGTTGCTTTAAAAGTCATGGAGCATTTGAGATGTTCCAGGAGTTGAAGTTTATCTTTCAGAAGAACGCCCGGATCGAGAGGGATGAGACCTCCGATAGATTCTATGCTTGCAAGATGGAGGAGAACTCGTCTGTCAGTGAACATGTGCTCAAAA
This sequence comes from Hordeum vulgare subsp. vulgare, assembly GCF_904849725.1. Taxonomy (NCBI): domain Eukaryota; kingdom Viridiplantae; phylum Streptophyta; class Magnoliopsida; order Poales; family Poaceae; genus Hordeum; species Hordeum vulgare. Next base: position 146,836,049 of record NC_058522.1, on the reverse strand, counting down.
TGTCTGGGTACTCAAACCGTCTAGCTGAGCTGGGGATTGAACTCCCGCAAGAAGCTATCACTAACAGAATCCTTCAATCACTGCCGCCAAGCTATAAAGGCTTTGTGTTAAACTACAACATGCAAGGGATGAACAAGTCTCCCGGCGAGTTGTTTGCGATGTTGAAAGTCGCAGAGTCTGAACTCCGTAAAGAGCATCAAGTGTTGATGGTGAATAAGACCACTAGTTTCAAGAGAAACGGCAAAGGCAAGAAGGGTAATTCAAAGAAGAGCGGCAAGCCCGTTGCCTATCCGACGAAGAAACCCAAAGCTGGACCTAAGCCTGAAACAGAGTGTTACTATTGCAAGGGTATGGGTCACTGGAAGCGCAATTGCCCCAAGTATCTGGCTGATAAGAAGGCGGCCAAAGAAAAATCAGGTATATTTGATATACATGTTATTGATGTGTACTTAACCGGCTCTCGTAGTAGTGCCTGGGTATTCGATACCGGTTCTGTTGCTCATATTTGCAACTCGAAACACGAATTGCGGAATAGACGAAGGCTGGCAAAAGATGAAGTGACGATGCGCGTAGGAAATGGTTCCACGGTTGATGCAATCGCCGTCGGCACAGTTTCACTTCAGTTACCATCAGGATTAGTTATGAACTTGAATCATTGTTATTTAGTTCCTGCGTTGAGCATGAACATTATATCTGGATCTTGTTTATTGCGAGACGGTTACTCTTTTAAGTCAGAGAATAATGGTTGTTCTATTTCTATGAGTAACATCTTTTATGGTCACGCACCCAATGTGAGAGGATTGTTCATATTGAATCTTGATAGTGATACACACATACATAACATTGAGACCAAAAGAGTTAGAGTTAACAATGATAGCGCCATATTTTTGTGGCACTGCCGCTTAGGTCATATTGGTGTAAACCGCATGAAGAAACTCCATGCCGATGGACTTTTGGAGTCACTTGACTTTGATTCACTTGACACGTGCGAACCATGCCTCATGGGCAAGATGACTAAAACTCCGTTCTCCGGAACAATGGAGCGTGCAAGTGACTTGTTGGAAAATACATCAACCGTGTGCTGAACGCGGAGGTGCCGTCCGTTCGGCACTAGATCGTGGGACTGATCGCGGGATGGTTCGCGGGGCGGATCGAGGGACGTGAGGACGTTCCACTACATCAACCGCGTTCACTAACGCTTCTGCTGTAGGGTCTACAAGGGTACCTAGATCACACATCCCCTCTCGTAGATGGACATCACCATGATAGGTCTTCGTGCGCGTAGGAAAAGTTTTGTTTCGCATGCGACGTTCCCCAACTGTTTTGACTATAAGGTCCGTTCATTTGAGAAATACAACATCAACGGGTATCTCTTTCGTACCTTTGGCAAAGAGCTACCTATGCCCAACCGGAAATCTACAAATTGTGCTGTCTCTGCTATCGGCGAAGGTGTTATCGAGTATTATGGAAGAGTTGAAGCAATTTATGAACTTCAATTCTATGGTGAAAACCCACCGAATGTCGTAGTCTTCAAATGTTATTGGTTCCAGCCGAAGAAGACTAGAAGGACTCATGAACATATAGGACTAGTCGAAATCAATCCAAATACCCATTTAGATGTTCCCGATGTCTATATTACGGCTCAATAGGCGACCCAAGTTTTCTATCTACCGTGGGCATGCCAAACGGATAAGAATCTGGAAGGTTGGTATGTTGTTTATGAAGTGCCGCCACATGTCAGACCACCTCTCCCAAATGAACTGGATTATGAACCTCACATTAACCCAGACACATATGATGGAGAATTCTTCTAAGAAACACGTCTTTCCAAGAAACGTTTCAAGAACCTTCGTGCTTCACCCAAGAACATGGAAGTAGACAGCGACAATGAATTCGACTCCAGCCCTGAGCCGGAACCAGAAGACCTGGAACTCGTAGAGGTTACTGATGCGGATGACCTGTCAATGCTTCAACGATTAAAGGAAGGCCTTTCACAACTTCACGTCGTTGAACTCGACGAGCACGTCATTCATGAAGACATGCGTGATAGTGATGATGGTGATGCATTTATTGATGACGATTATTAGATTGTAAGATTCACAACTTAAATTATATATATTTTAATCTTTATTATTCATGTACATATTATTATTCATGTCAGTTATTCAATTTTTTTATGTTGTACAAATTTCTTTTAATCTTTATCATGGCAGGTCACCAGGTGTGGAAAGATGGTGGGTGCTGGTCCAGATCGCTCGACGGGTTCTTCCCACGCGCCCCGCACGAGGGGTGGTACTTCCCTTCCACCCCTATCTCTCCGTAGAGCCTTGGCAAACTGTCTGTCGACACCACCCGTGCGTTCTTCTTCCTCAGCGGCATTGCCCACTGGGAGAGGTGCTGGTGGGGTAGGGAAGAAGGGGAAGGGTACAGGGAGAGGTGGTGGCCGTGGAAGATCCAGGAGGACTGTTGAGCCGTCCTCGCCACCACCAGCAGCTCAATCACCCGAGCATAGGACTACTATGGTTGACCCATTTTGTGGAGGAGGCTACGGGGACTCCGTTCCAAGAGCCTGGTGTTGACGGGCATTCGTCCCATGAGACTCTGGTCCAGGAGCAGCCTCAGGTCGAGGTGCATTCGGCCCACGAGACTACGGTTTCGGAGGCTTCACCCGGCGTGCAGAGGCCCGGATTGGAAACATGGCCGTATCGGACCGAGTTGCCGGATTGGACCGAGGGTCCCGGTGGCTCAGGGGGCGGGGATGGCGGGGATGAGCTTACAGATAGTGAGGGCGATGTGTAGGTGGATGGGGCCACCGTGTACAAGCATGGTAGTACATGTCTCCCGGTCGTGCCGGCTACCCGCGAGCAGAGGCCGGTGATGAAACCTGAAGGAGATAGGTAAGTACATTTATTCTTTTTTTAGCTTTTGCCTTCAAGTTTGTTCAAATATCTAATGCGTTGACCTTATCATACTGCAGGGGATGGGTACACCCTCTTGGAGTCGGCAGGCCGAACTCCGTCCTTGGTGTGCTTTGCGGGACAAATTTCCCGGGGTTTGTCACGTTGCCTGGTGAGGGTCAGGTTCCTACACTAGGATTTTCCTCAGAGCACTACCAGGCGGCGCAGCCCCCGCCGGAGGAGATTATAGATGGTGTCTTGTGCCACACGAGGGCCGAGATGGTGATCAAGAGCTTTTGGGTAAATTATCCTTTTACATAATCTAAAATTAACAATATAGCTAATTATTGTACTAATCGGTGTTTTCACGTTTGATTGCAGACCTTCTATAGGTGTGAGGATGGATATGAGGAGGAGGCGGCCAGGGTTCTCGAGGCCGAGTGTAGGCGGTTACTACAGAACTTACGCCACGAGGCTCGGCCGCAGGCTATTCGAGATTACTACGCCACGCGTGGTATTAAGAAGCAGAAGAAGGATTGCCGCGGAAAGTTTCTGAAGAAGGAGCAATACATGAAGGTAATTACCTATTCTTAAGTCCTTCTACGTAGTTTTCTTGATTTCAATCATAGGCGTAGCGCTCAAAATTCATTCTAATAACTTACAGGTGCCCCCGAGATGGTTTGCAGATAAGATGGATTGTTGGGAGGCGTTGGTTAATGAGTGGTGCATAGGCAGCTGGCGAGCCGTCCAGGAGAATGCGAAGGATCGGCGTAGCCAAATAGTTGGTGTGCCACACCATCAAGGCAGCGCCAACTTACTTCAGTTCGGACGAAACTGGGTATGTGATTTTCTTCATGATTCATGCAATTCATTCTTCATGCTAATATTTTGTTCCTCTCTTTTAGGCGCATCACAATAAGACGGAGATGCCACACTTGTACGACCTTTATGGCATGGCCCACACTGCCTCGTACAAGAAGGCGAAGGCATTCTCTGAGTCTGACCTGGATGATCCCAATAACTTCACCAACATATCATTCCACCAGAAGCTCGTGGCATACAGGGACGCGGGGAAGGCTACGAAAGGGGATGACTTTAACCCTAGCCAGGAACCTTTGGATCCAGAGCTGGTGATGATATCTGGTGGAGGGAGGCCCCATGGCTCGATAGCCATTTGAGATGGGATAATACGTTGTCCACTCACTCTCCCGGAGATCAAGGCGCGCTAGTCGAGCAGCTGTCCTGAGATAATGCGTCGTCCACGGCGAGTCGATCTTGCCAACGAGGTTAGTTGTACGGACTAAGAACACTTTCATCAATTTCATTATGTGTGTCATCATAGATCATTACTGTGGTAACGAGGAATAATGTGTCAGGCTGCTCTTCAGAAAGAGAGATTGGCAAACCAGGCTGCTCTTGAGAAAGAGAGATTGGCAAGCCAGGCTGCTCTTGAGGCTGCTCTTGAGAAAGAGAGATTGGCAAGTCAGGCTGCTCTTGATGAGAGGGACCAGAACATGGCACGATTGATTGAGGAGGAGAGGTCCCGGAATGAGGCGGGTCAACGGGCCCTGTACGAGCTTTTTGTGGTAAGTTTTTTTTCACATTAGCCAAATCATGTGTGTAATGTATGTTTCATTACTAACTAATACGACCCACTCTTCAGGGTTTGTGCGAGAAGAGCGGTCAAGTCCCTCCGCCGATGCCCGTCTTCTCTTCGATTGGCACGGTGAGTTTCATTATAAACTAGAATTAATAATTGAGTGTCATCATGCTAACTGAGACATTGAAAAATATCTATTCTGCAGAATAACTCCTGAACGGCATCGCACGACCCATCTCCACGTGTTTCTCCTCCTTCATGACCACTACGGTAAGTTTCTCTTCTCCTCTTTCATATTCTCCTTGCCTTAATTTCCCCAACAATGACATAATTAGCCCATTTAGCTCCAAAAAGACATAGTTAGCTAATTTAGCTCCAAGAAGAGGAGAAGAGGAGAAGAAATAGGAAAAATGAAAAGAAAGAAGAAGAAGAAGAAGAGAAGAAGTAAGAGGAGGAGGAGGAGGAGGAGGAGGAGAAGGAGGAGAAGGCCAAGGACCTTCTAGTCCTTCTCCTCCTCCTCCTCCTTCTCCTCCTTCTTTATTTCTTCTTCTTCTCCTCCTCCTCCTCCTCTGTCTTCTCCTCTTTCATATTCTCCTTGCCTTAATTTCCCCAACAATGAAATAATTAGCCCATTTAGCTCCAAAATGCCATAATAAGCTCAAAATGGCATAACAACCTTTGTTAGCTCATTAATATTATATACTTAGCTTGTTTTCCTCTAAAATGAGATAATAAGCCCATTTAGCTCGAAAATGACATAGTTAGCTAATTTAGCTCAAAGAAGAGGAGAAGAGGACAAGAAATAGGAAAATGAAAATAAAGAAGAAGAAGAAGAAGAAGAGAAGAAGGAGAAGGAGAAGGAGGAGGAGGAGGAGGAGGAGGAGGAGGAGAAGGAGGAGAAGGCCAAGGACCTTCTAGTCCTTCTCCTCCTCCTCCTCCTTGTCCTCCTTCTTCTTTATTTCTTCTTCTTGTTCTCCTCCTCCTCTTTCTTCTCCTATTTCATATTCTCCTTCCCGTAATTTCCCCAACAATGAAATAATTAGCCCATTTAGCTCCAAAATGCCATAATAACCTCAAAATGGCATAAGAACCTTGGTTAGCTCATTAATATTATATACTTAGCTTGTTTTCCTCTAAAATGGGATAATTAGCCCATTTAGCTCCAAAAAGACATAGTTAGCTAATTTAGCTCCAAGAAGAGGAGAAGAAATAGGAAAAATGAAAAGAAAGAAAGAAGAAGAAGAAGAGAAGAAGAAGGAGGAGGAGGAGGAGGAGAAGGAGGAGAAGGTCAAGGACCTTCTAGTCCTTCTCCGCCTCCTCCTCCTTCTCCTCCTTCTTCTTTATTTATTCTTCTTCTCCTCCTCCTCCTCTTTCTTCTCCTCTTTCATATTCTCCTTGCCTTAATTTCCCCAACAATGACATAATTAGCCCATTTAGCTCCAAAATGCCATAATAAGCTCAAAATGGCATAAGAACCTTGGTTAGCTCATTAATATTATATACTTAGCTTGTTTTCCTCTAACATGAGATAATTAGCCCATTTAGCTCCAAAAAGACATAGTTAGCTAATTTAGCTCCAATAAGAGGAGAATAGGAGAAGAAATAGGAAAAATGAAAAGAAATAAGAAGAAGAAGAAGAGAAGAAGGAGAAGGAGGAGGAGGAGGAGGAGGAGGAGAAGGCCAAGGACCTTCTAGTCCTTCTCCTCCTCCTCCTCCTTCTCCTCCTTCTTCTTTATTTCTTCTTCTTCTCCTCCTCCTCCTCTTTCTTCTCCTATTTCATATTCTCCTTGCCTTAATTTCCCCAACAATGACATAATTAGCCCATTTAGCTCCAAAATGCCATAATAACCTCAAAATGGCATAAGAACCTTGGTTAGCTCATTAATATTATATACTTAGCTTGTTTTCCTCTAATATAGGATAATTAGCCCATTTAGCTCCAAAAAGACATAGTTAGATAATTTTGCTCCAAGAAGAGGAGAAGAGGAGAAATGAAAAGAAGGAAGAAGAAGAAGAAGAAGAAGAATTAGAAGAGAAGAAGAGAAGGAGAAGGAGAAGGAGAAGATGAAGGAGGAGGAGGAGAAGAAGAGAAGAAGAAGGAGAAGGAGGAGAAGAAGGAGAAGGAGTCCTCCTTCTTCTCCTTCTTCTTCTCTCCTCCTCTTCTCCTCCTTCTTCTCCTTCTCCTTCTCTTCTTTTTTCTTCTTCTCCTCCTCCTTCCCCTCATCCTCCTCCTCCTCCTTCATGTTTTTCTTCTCCTTGTTATGTTCTTCCTTCTTCTCTTTCTTCTTAAATTTAGCTTATTTGTCATATATATGTTGTTGTTCTTCTTCTTCTGAGTTTGGTATTCCCATTTTGCAGATTGGATGTACTACATGCATGGAAGCTAGCATTGGAGTGCTTTAGTTTCCGTTTTTATTTGAGTTGATGAACAATGTCGAACTATATGTATATGTATATATGGATGAACAATATATGTGCAACTATATGTATGTATATATGGATGAAACTTTGTATGTGTTGGTTCTTTTGATATATGGGATGTACGTTGATTAACAAATGGCATTGATGAGCTTTATATGTATATCATATATGTATTGTGACCTATTTATCATGTATGTGCTATGAATTATATGTATATGTGATGTGAAATAGAAAAAATAAACAAAGTTGTGACAATATAGGCTCTTTTCCGTCTGCCAGCTGATGGCAAAGGCCTTTGTCGTTACCTGCCCGACGGCAAAGGTGCCACATGGCGCCCAGCTGTGCAATCTGGGCAGTAGCAGCTGGCCATATAGTATCTTTGTTGTCTGCTTCCAGGGTGGGGCAGACGGCAAAGAAGAGGGCACAAAGGAGGGGGGAGGGGTAGGCAGAGGGCAAAGAGTGGAGGGGGGAGAGGAGGAGGAGGCAGACGACAAGGAAGAGGGGGATGGCAGACGACAAAGAAGAGGGGGGGGGGGGGCAGACGACAAAGAGGAGGGGGGAGGCAGCCGGCAAAGGCTCCGTTAGCCCTAATGGAGGCAACGCCTGTCGGCTGCCGTCTCGACCACTTTGCCAACTGCTCCTATGAAAAGCTGACGGCAAAGAGCTTTGTCGTCCGCTTTGGGGAGACAGACGGCAAATAAGCTACGATGTCGTCGTAGGCTGACGTAGAAATTTTGCCGGCCGTGAGATTCTTTGCCGTCCGGGATTTACTCTTTGCCGTCTGTGATGGCAGACAGCAAAGAAACTAATTCCTGTAGTGAATAGGGCGCGGCTACGACGTTCGGACACACCATCACACTATGGTGTTCCAGGTGGAATTAGTTGTGAAACATTTTCCACACTGTCTTAATTGTGTACCAAACTCGCAACTTAGATATTCATCTCTACGAACATATCTTAGACATTTTATCCTCTTGTCACGACGATCTTCAACTTTGCTCTAAATTACTTGAACCTTTCAATAATTCAGACGTGTGTTTCATCAAGCAAATATACTAGTATCTACTCAAGTCATGTGTGAAGTCAAGCCTCTTTGTTTCTGTGCCATCCCTGGATCAGTATGCTGGCACACACAGTACATCAATGTATATATCAAAGTGCAATCACATGTAAAATAGCGTAAAACTGATATATACGTTAAATATCTCAGCGGAAGCGGTCAAGGGAGTGGAGTCCCAATAAACACCAACGGCAAGTTGAGTGTAGACCGTAACCCTGAATCGTACTCTTACTCGTCGAAGAAAAGTATCTGCAACACAAGACGTTGCAGCCGTGTAGGTTGGCATATTGAATATGCCGGCAAGTCAAATAAGAGAGGGGTAAAGTAATAATCAACTATCTCTACATGCATATTGGGTCGGTGGGGCTAAGTTTTGCATAAAGCTAGTTTTATCCTACAACAAGAGGGGTTGAAAGCAAAAAGTTACTACAAGGTTTGTTGTTAACGAGATGGTTCCGTCAACCAGTTCTCGTACCCGAGTTGTCAATAATTACCCTCATCAAATATATTTAAAGGTGTTGAGAAATCCACATAACTCCAGTTCCTTTGGCTCAAGTCGTCCATGACCGTGGACACGACTAATCGATTAGGTTTGAGTACTCTGCAGAGTTTTGCACACGTTCCCCAGAAGATTTGATCGCCTCCGTGTATGTCCTCGCACTTCAGGGTGTTTGAAGACCGGATGATCAAAACATTGTCTTTCAACGGGTCCCTCTGAATCCCTGTCGGTGCCCATCCATTCCTACCGTTCGTCTACATCTGCTAGCACCGCCTGCCCAGAGTCGCTGCGTTGTCCAACCAAGCCAGAGCCCATAATGACTTGTGGCTGTGCAGGTAAGCCTTGGGTCTTGAAAATATCCGTCCGTCTCTTTGAGCCTGGGTGAAGCTTTCCGCAGGATGACATGGCCTCTCCAGCATCCCGGGCATCCACTGGGTTTTCCAGGGAGCCGATCAACCGTCCTTCACCCAGTGTTGCATTGCGTCTGAGGTCTTGAAAATCTTGTCTTAGTCTGGTCTTGATTATTATATCAACTTTGCATCACTCGTGATATACACCCAACCGATAACCCGTCTACTCAAGCATAGCATTAAGAAATTGTCGTCCCGGGGCCAAGTATCGGGGGTGTTGTGTTCCTACCACATGATGCTACATCTTACACTAAAGTTTCCAAGTACCTAGGCAGCATGCAAATTGGGCAAAGAAGGTGATCTACCATGCATCGAAAACATCGGTAAAATAACATGATCAAAGATGACTTGCCTGTGATGTTGACGAAGAAGAATTTCTCGAGAAAATAACTTGATAGACTACTTGTCACTCTCCGATGAAATCTATATAACAAACATATCATTCACATAAGCACTCATACTAGCAATCATTCTAGCAATCAAAACAAAAGAGAGAGAGCGAATAGGAAACCGAAGAAAACTTCAAATAAGCTAGAGAATCTTCTACTACGTCAAACACTAAATGATTTTGTCTAACAGAAAATAATAACAAGGAACTAAGATATAAATCTAACTAAGATAAAATAAAGTGTTTTTCACAAAACCTTTGAAAGCATTCCAAACGGGATTTGAAACAAATGCGAAAAACAATTGCGCGTTACTACGGAACTAGAATTGTTTTCATAAAAACAAATAAAACTAAAATAAAAATTTGTTGCAAAACTACTGTTAACTAACATAAACAAAACAATAATAATGTTTTTGAAATAATAAAGAAAATATTTAAAAATAAAAGTAGAAAATGAATTATCCAAAATCCTAAAAACGGTGAAACAGAAATTGTTTCACACGAAATAATGAGTTAATATACTCAAACAACACTGAAATTTTTACCCCTTATAAATAGGATGACTAGTGATCAGTACCAAAATGAATCAAATTAAAATCTATTTTTAAACTCCTGGAATAGGCAGAACAAGTTTTAAACTAAATCTGCTCTAACTTATATTTACAAATTTCAAACACAGACAAATTATATGTTTTTAAAAACTACAGGAAATTTGTGACCTACTGGAAAAAGAATCAAAGTCATTGGACTTCGGGATCAAAAGTTGTGGCCAAAACAAGATTGAAAGTTGCTGTTTTTGCGGTCAAAACAGAAAAAACTGCTGCTACTAGTACTAACACGTGGCAAGCTGCGGAGGGGTGTTTGTTTCTTGGTTTGGAGCAAACGTCCTATGGCTAGCAAAACCACTGGCTAAATCTTAAGTGAACAAAAGAACCGTTGGTTTTCTGGGATAAACCGAAGAGGTATAGATGATCTAATCTGGACCATTGCATGGCGATATAAGGGCTAAGAAAAGATCAAAAGAAAAAACAGAGAGAGAGAGAGAGAAAGAAACTACCTGCTGGTAGAGGGTGCACCGGTGATGGAGGGAGATGGCCGGCGAGGAGGGAGCTCCGGTGGGGGGTGGGGACGTCGTGCGGCAGCGGTGGGGTGCTCCTCCTCGGGGGGGGGGGGGCGCTCGGGGAAGACGGAGGGCTCCGGTGGGTGGCTTCCAGGGGCGAGCCATGGGGTGCAGTAGCTTTGCTGCTGCTGCACCGGCGGTAGCAGTGGCGAGGCAGCGAGGGGAGAGGGGAGGCGGCGACGGGGGTGGGAACGGGGTGCTGGCGGCGGTGGTAAGGGGCGGCGGTGGAGGGGTGCAACGGCTCGGGTGGCAAGGGGGTGCTGGAGTGCTGGCAGTTGGAGGCGAGGCCGAAGTGCAGTACTTGCACCGGCGGGCGGCAGTGGCGAGGTGGCTAGGGGCGGCGGCGGCTCGGGGTAGGGTTGGGAACGGGGTCGGTGGAGGGTAGGGGTGCTTATATAGGCCATGGGGAAGGTGCTATGGAAGGGAGAGGGAGAAACGGGGAGAGGATCCCGTGGTTTCCTGGGAGGGCTGCGGTGGTGCAGAGAAAGAAGGAAGAGACGAGGGGAGATGAGAAGGAAAGTGACAGGGAGAGAGGGGCTCGGGTGGGACTGAAGGTAAGAGAGGGAGAGGGAGTACTCAGGGGAAAGATCCCTGGGAGAGCTCGGTTGGTTTCTCGCAGGAGAAAAAGGGAAGGAGGCGAGGAGGTAGGAGAGGAAGGAGTTGACGTGGGGAGAGAGGAGCTCGGGTCGGTTGCTTGGGCAGAGAAAAAAAGAAAGGAAAGTAAGGTGGAGCTCGGGTGGCAAGGAAAAAAAAGTTCCCTAATATGAAACCTTTCCCAAAACAGAAAATATAAACGTCAAAAAGAAAATAAATCAAAATATTAATATATGGTATAATATATCAAAAAAAATCAGAAAAAGAATCTCTACCCGTATAACATTTTTTTTAAAGCCAAAATAAAAACTTTAGAAAAATTATTTTTCCAAAATCCCTAAAAGTATTATTTCTTTTTGCAAATAATTTTCAAATGATCCTCTAAGTTTGAGGGTTCAAATAACTTTCAAAATGCCCGTGGGTTTGAGGGTCATGTTCCTCCGCTCTTTAGAATGTATTTCCCCGGCATTGTGATGCACGAAGAAAACGAATGGAAATGCAATAGAATTCAATGCAAATATCTCCGTTCAAATTCTTTATAGTTGAAGAAGTCATGTCATCTTCTCTCTTTGCTTTTGAAAGATTGAATTTGAATTAACCGGAGAAGGGGAAAGTCATTTTATTCCCTCTCATTCAAAAGTTTCGAAAAGTTTCAAATTTCACACAAGTTTCAGTCACTCAGCAAACAAACAAACAATCAATCTAATAATTATATTAACATTCCAAAATTTATAATTTTGGGATGTTACAAACTACCACACTTAAAATGAATCTCGTCCTCGAGATTCGAAGAGGCTAGAAAGAAAGGTTATGGTTTGGGGGGTCTTCTAACAAATCCAATCTCCTGCAAAGTGGGGTGCTACCACACTTAAAATGAGAGATACGGGTCCCTCAAAATGTTTTAACGATCCTCTGGGGTTTTGGCAACTGACATCGCACAGTCTTCATATTAAATCCTTTGGTGATGCTCTCCCGTTGATATAAGCTTCTTCCATCACTGGGTCTTCTTTAACTGACAGTCTCGTGATCAATTCTAACTAACCTATCGATGATTCTCATGGTGGTCTACCATTTGTGGCTATCCTGCAGAGAGAAGGGTCTTGGCTTCATCCTCACCGTAAAATTTCCTACACGTGACAACAAGTGCCATGTACATGGGCTTTTCTTATACCACTCTAAGGCTTAAACAAAAGCTTCAAATAATGTCGTCTCTCTATATGGGTAAGTCTCTCAGATTTACCATTCCGAATAGCAAGATCAATGATAAGAGTAAGTCGTCATGGTGATCAATCCATTCCGCACCCAAATCATTTATCCGTATAAGGTTTAGCGAATCTCGCATTCTAACACTTGGGCATCCTCACAAGCGTTGCAGAATTTCTTTTGTCCAGGAACGAAGTTCGGATAATCCATTGGTTCTGCAAGCTGAACGAAACATCTATCGTATCTTCACAACTCTCAGGCTGTCGTATGCTCCTAAGAAAACGTTTGCTGATCCATCATAGCTTCTTCCATAAATCATATGCATTTCATAATCAATCCTTTATTACATCCTTAATTTCTTATCCAAAACTCCAATTCAAAAGTACTCTATTACAAATGCTGCCATCCACATGATTCGGTATGGTCGAGCATTTCTGCCAACTTTATTCATCTATCTCTCTTGAAGGTACTTTAGTTCCACTCGAACTTTCCAATGTGCTCCTTCAAATCATGCATCTTTTGCTTCATCATGGTGGCCATTAGCTTCATCTCCATCATTTCCGCACGTACTTCACTTAGGTATTCCTGGGTATGACGGAGTCTTGCTTCAAGTATATCTCCAATCTGATGTATGGCTTCCATGGCAGCTTCACGAACAGCATCAAAGAAGGTTGCTCGTGGTACACGTGAAATGAAAAAGTATTTCCCCATAGTCTTTGGACAAACTCCTTTCACATGGTGGAGGTGTACTTCCACGTACCAAAGTTCCACTCCATTTTCCATGAATGGGTAGCCTTTGTAGACTGCATCTCCTTCAAGGTGAATGTGCTTCATCATGTCCTTCAGGATTTTCGGGTAATCATGATCACTGGTCAGGGTCATGATCGTTTCTGGGCCCTTGAGGTATGACTCGTAGAGAGTTGTCATCTGCAGGTGTCAGTAATAGGTACTCAGAGGAATGTATATGTCTCCTTGGTAATCATGGTACACTCCTACTCAATGGATCCTGTGGGTTTACCGATTACTACCACACTTAAATGAATTATACTCATGCCTGCATAGATCATATTTTCTCTTATCCTCATAAATATGCAGAGATCCTTGCTTGAAGAGAAACAACGCATACAGTTTCAACATAGACAATCATGAGACAATAAATTTCCATTTATTCATGATGTTATTACAATCTCAGGGACTTCCGTTACAAAAATTTCACTCCATGATCTCATGAAAAACAAGAGTGCTTCAGATTACACTTATTGCCACGGTCAAAACTTAACCACTCCATTCTAGCTTTCTTCCTTTGTGGACAATCGCTGGCAAAATGTCCTGCTTCCTTGCAACAAAAGCAAATGAGTTCTGACCAGTCTCGAGGCTTCTTAGCTTCTGCTTTTGCTCCTAGGATTCCCGGCTTCCTTCCTAAGCACATGTATTTGTGGTGGCCAAATTTCATACACTTGTAACATCTGACATGACTCAGGTTTTTGTCTGCAGAGATTTGGTTCTTCCGAGGGTACTTTTTCTTCTTTCCGGACTCCTTCATTTTGGCCAGTTCTTCTATTTCAAGTGGATCAAACTCCACTTCTTCCGTTGGGAAGTATCCCAGATACTCTTGGCTTCTCTTCGGGCAGTCCTGTGAATAATGTCCTTCTTCTCCACATGAGTAGCATGCGTTGGAGAAAAATCTGGTCAGACCTTGTCCATCAGGGTCTTCAATATTTTCGTTCATCACCCGTTCTTCTAGAATCTTCTTCTTGAGGGTTTCCTTCATTGCATCTTTCTGCTGCTTGACAACTTGTTGCACCTTGTGGTAAAGGTGACATTGAGCTGGGTAGTGGTTGGTTCCTTCACACAAGAAACAAGTCACCTGACTAGTTGGGCATTCCTCAGCTGGGTGATTTTCATCACAATGAGTGCATCCATCCGTGTGTTCTTCCTGGGTGTGTCCTATTTCTCCATAGATCTTGCATGCACAAGTCTTCTCCTTCGGATTATCATAGCACTTCCGAATGAGACGGAATCTTAACAAAGTCTTGTTGAATTCTTCCCAACTTTCTGCTCCACTAAATCCTTGTATGGCATGGTGCATTTTCCACCAGATAGCAACACTTTGTGTAAAGTACTGGAGAGCGTGTTCCACTTCATACTTCCTTGAGATCAAGTTGCTCCCGAAGTGGTTCTCCATGTTTTGAATCCATATATCAGCTTCTAGCTGGGTCATTGGTCCAGAGACTACAAGTCCAGCTTCATACTCCATCTGGTAGGGTTGAGGTTTTGGGGATGAGACGGTTAAGAGAGGGAGGGAGATGCACACAATACAAACAATATTTTTGAGAATAGATTTTAGTTGTGGCCGTCGGAAAACACACACCAATGACGGCTCACAAATCATCGTATCTAACGTGGGTATATAACAGGGGTTTGGACTTCTAATGGTCATAATAATATTCGAACGCTTCAGGGTCTTTGAATTCTTCGGGTCTTGAGAGTCTTCAATTGGTGTAGCTTAAATTGCATGATTAAATCCTCTTTACTTTGAAGTAGAACTCCGTTGATTCTTCATGAAGTCGAAGGGGTAAGGGGATTGTATAGCTATTTGAGGTGAGAGAGAACATTTGATGAAATCAGAAGAGATGAGAAGTGAAGGATGTTCTTGAGAATAAGATTTTTGAGAGATCCTATCCTAAGAAATTTCCAGTTTCTAGGGTCACGTCCTACAGTCAACATGTGCTCTGATACCATCTCTGTAGCGACCCGACTCAAGACGAGTCAAGCCTCTGTGTTTCTATGCCATCCCTGGATCAGTATGCTGGCACACACAGTACATCAATGTATATATCAAAGTGCAATCACATGTAAAATAGCGTAAAACTAATATATACCTTAAATATCTCAGCGGAAGCGGTCAAGGGAGTGGAGTCCCAATAAACACCAACGACAAGTTGAGTGTAGACCGTAACCCTGAATCGTACTCTTACTCGTCGAAGAAAAGTATCTGCAACACAAGACGTTGCAGCCATGTAGGTCAGCATATTGAATATGCCGGCAAGTCACATAAGAGAGGGGTAAAGTAATAATCAACTATCTCTACATGCATATTGGGTCGGTGGGGCTAAGTTTTGCATAAAGCCGGTTTTATCCTACAACAAGAGGGGTTAAAAGCAAAAAGTTACTACAAGGTTTGTTGTTAACGAGATGGTTCCGCCAACCAGTTCTCGTACCCGAGTTGTCAATAATTACCCTCATCAAATATATTTAAAGGTGTTGAGAAATCCAGATAACTCCAGTTCCTTTGGCTCAAGTCGTCCATGACCGTGGACACGGCTAATCGATTAGGTTTGAGTACTCTGCAGAGTTTTGCACACGTTCCCCACAAGATTTGATCGCCTCCGTGTATGTCCTCGCACTTCAGGGTGTTTGAAGACCGGATGATCAAAACATGGTCTTTCAACGGGTCCCTCTGAATCCCTGTCGGTGCCCATCCATTCCTACCGTTCGTCTACATCTGCTAGCACCGCCTGTCCAGAGTCGCCGCGTTGTCCAACCAAGCCAGAGCCCATAATGACTTGTGGCTGTGCAGGTAAGCCTTGGGTCTTGAAAATATCCGTCCGTCTCTTTGAGCCTGGGTGAAGCTTTCCGCAGGATGACATGGCCTCTCCAGCATCCCGGGCATCCACTGGGTTTTCCAGGGAGCCGATCAACCGTCCTTCACTCAGTGTTGCATTGCGTCCGAGGTCTTGAAAATCTTGTCTTAGTCCGGTATTGATTATTATATCAACCTCGCATCACTCGTGATATACACTCAACCGATAACCCGTCTACTCAAGCATAGCATTAAGATATTGTCGTCCCGGAGCCAAGTATCGGGGTTGTTGTGTTCCTTCCACATGATGCTACATCTTACACTAAAGTTTCCAAGTACCTATGCAGCATGCAAATTGGGCAAAGAAGGTGATCTACCATGCATCGAAAACATAGGTAAAATAACATGATCAAAGATGACTTGCCTGTGATGTTGACGAAGAAGAATTTCTCGAGAAAATAACTTGATAGACTACTCGTCACTCTCCGATGAAATCTATATAACAAACATATCATTCACATAAGCACTCATACTAGCAATCATTCTAGCAATCAAAACAAAAGAGAGAGAGCGAATAGGAAACCGAAGAAAACTTCAAATAAGACTAGAGAGTCTTCTACTACGTCAAACACTAAATGATTTTGTCTAACAGAAAATAATAACAAGGGACTAAGATATAAATCTAACTAAGATAAAATAAAGTGTTTTTCACAAAACCTTTGAAAGCATTCCCAAACGGGATTTGAAACAAATGCGAAAAACAATTGCGCGTTACTACGGAACTAGAATTGTTTTCATAAAAACAAATAAAACTAAAATAAAAACTTGTTGCAAAACTACTGTTAACTAACATAAACAAAACAATAATAATGTTTCTGAAATAATAAAGAAAATATTTTAAAACAAAAGTAGAAAATGAATTAGTCGAAATCCTAAAAACGGTGAAACAGAAATTGTTTCACAATAAATAATAAGTTAAAATACTCAAACAACACTGAAATTTTTACCACTTATAAATAGGATCAGTAGTGATCAGTACCAGAAGGAATCAAATTAAAATCTATTTTTAAACTCCTGGAATAGGCAGAACAAGGTTTAAACTAAATCTGCTCTAACTTATATTTAAAAATTTCAAACACAGACAAATTATATGTTTTTAAAAACTACAGGCAATTTTTGAGCTACTGGAAAACGAATCAAAGTCATTGGACTTCGGGATCAAAGGTTGTGGCCAAAACAAGATTGAAAGTTCCTGTTTTTGCAGTCAAAAAACTGCTGCTACTAGTACTAACACGTGGCAAGCTGAGGGGTGTTTGTTTCTTGGTTTGGAGCAAACGTCCTATGGCTAGCAAAACCACTGGCTAAATCTTAAGTGAACAAAAGAACCGTTAGTTTTCTGGGATAAACCGAAGAGGTATAGATGACCTAATCTGGACCATTGCATGGCGATCTAAGGGCTAAGAAAAGATCAAAAGAAAAACAGAGAGAGAGAGAAAGAAACTACCTGCTGGTAGAGGGTGCACCGGCGATGGAGGGAGATGGCCGGCGAGGAGGGAGCTCCGGTGGGGGGTGGGGACGTCGGGCGGCACCGGTGGGTGCTCCTCCTCGGGGGGGCGCTCGAGGAAGACGGAGGGCTCCGGTGGGTGGCTTCCAGGGGCGAGCCGTGGGGTGCAGTAGCTTTGCCGCTGCTGCACCGGCGGCAGCAGTGGCGAGGCGGCAAGGGGAGAGGGGAGGCGGCGGCGGGGGTGGGAACGGGGTGCTGGCGGCGGTGGTAAGGGGCAGCGGTGGAGGGGTGCAACGGCTCGGATGGCAAGGGGGCGCTGGAGTGCTGGCAGTTGGAGGCGAGGCCGAAGTGCAGTACTTGCACCGGCGGGCGGCGGTGGCGAGGTGGCTAGGGGCGGCAGCGGCTCGCGGTAGGGTTGGGAACGGGGTCGGTGGAGGGTAGGGGTGCTTATATAGGCCATGGGGAAGGTGCTATGGAAGGGAGAGGGAGAAACGGGGAGAGGATCCCGTGGTTTCCTGGGAGGGCTGCGGTGGTGCAGAGAAAGACGGAAGAGACGAGGGGAGAGGAGAAGGAAAGTGACAGGGAGAGAGGGGCTCGGGTGGGACTTAAGGTAAGAGAGGGAGAGGGAGTACTCAGGTGAAAGATCCCTCGGAGAGCTCGGTTGGTTTCTGGCAGGAGAAAAAGGGAAGGAGGCGAGGAGGTAGGAGAGGAAGGAAACGACGTGGGGAGAGAGGAGCTCGGGTCGGTTGCTTGGGCAGAGAAAAAAAGAAAGGAAAGTAAGGTGGGGCTCGGGTGGCAAGGAAAAAAAAGTTATGTAATATAAAACCTTTCCCAAAACAGAAAATATAAACGTCAAAAAGAAAATAAATCAAAATATTAATATAAGGTATAATATATCAAAAAAATCAGAAAAAGAATCTCTACCCGTATAACATTTTTTTAAAGCCAAAATAAAAACTTTAGAAAAATTATTTTTCCAAAATCCCTAAAAGTATTATTTCTTTTTGCAAATAATTTTCAAATGATCCTCTAAGTTTGAGGGTTCAAATAACTTTCAAAATGCCCGTGGGTTTGAGGGTCATGTTCCTCCGCTCTTTAGAATGTATTTCCCCGGCATTGTGTTGCACGAAGAAAACGAATGGAAATGCAAAAGAATTCAATGCAAATATCTCCGTTCAAATTCTTTATAGTTGAAGAAGTCATGTCATCTTCTCTCTTTGTTTTTAAAAGATTGAATTTGAATTCACCGGAGAAGGGGAAAGTCATTTTATTCCCTCTCATTCAAAAGTTTCAAATTTCACACAAGTTTCAGTCACTCAGCAAACAAACAAACAATCAATCTAATAATTATATTAACATTCCAAAATTTATAATTTTGGGATGTTACTACTTCGGGCCTCAACACTCATTGGATTGCAAACATAAAAAATGTATTACTTCCAATAAGTTACTTTCTTGTTCCATCTCACTGGAAAACGAGGCCTTCAGTCATCTTGCCCATGATTTGCATGTCTCAAGTGATTTAAAATCAAGTGAGTCCAAACGAACCATGTGCATGGAGTTTCTTCATGCGTTTAAACCAATAGGCATGGTTCGCATATTTCAAACGATTCAAAAATTAGTGAGTCCTAAGATCCATCAGCATGGAGCTTCTTCATGCGTTTTACACCAATATGACCCAAGCGATAGTGCCACAAGTAAGTGGTACTATCATTACTACTTTGTATCTTTTGGCATCAATATCGTGAACATGTGTATCACTATGATCGAGATTCAATAAACCATTGAAGGTATTTATTCAAGAAAATAGAATAACCATTATTCTCTTTTAATGAATAATCGTGTTGCAATAAACATGATCTAATCATGTTCATGCTCAACACAAACACCGAATAACATTTATTTAGGTTCAACACTAATCCCGATGGTAAAGGGAGCATGTGGTGTTTTGATCACATCAACCTTGAAATTTCTTCAAACACACATCATCACCTCACCCGTGCTAGTATTCGTTTATTTCGTAGCTTTTATTTCAAGTTACTAACACTTAGCAACCGAACATGTATGTAATACCCTGGTGCTACTAGGAGTACTAGAAAGTACACATCAATATCATGTATATCCAATATACTTTTGTTGACTTTGTCAGCCTTCTCATCTACCAAGTATCTAGGGTAGTTTCGCTTCAATGACCGCTCCCCTCATTAGAGAAGCACTTAGCCTCGGGTTTCGGTTCAACCTTGGGTTTCTTCACTAGAGCAGCAACTGGTTTTCCGTTTCATTAAGTATCCCTTCTTGCCCTTGCCCTTCGTGAAACTAGTCGTTTTACTAACAATCAACAATTGACGCTCCTACTTGATTTCTACTTTCGCGGTGTCTAACATTACGAATAGCTCAAGGATCATCATATCTATCCCTGTTGTGTTATAGTTCACCATGAAGCTCTGTACCTTGGTGGCAGTGACTTTGGAGAACTATGTCAATCACTATATTATCTCGAAGATAAACCTCCCACTCGATTTAAGCGATTGTAGTACTCACACAATCTGAGCACATGCTCGACAATTGAGCTTTTCTCCCTTACTTCGCAGGCCAAGAAACTTGTCGAAGGTCTCATACCTCTTGACGTGGGCACGAGCTTGAAATCCCAATTTCAGCTGTGGAAACATCTCATATGTTCTGTGACGTTCAAAACGTCTTTGACGCCTCAATTCTAAGCCGTTAAGCATTAGGCACTGAACTATCACGTAGTCATTAAAAACGTGTATGTCAGATGTTCGTAACATGCACAGATGACGCTCGGGGTTCAGCACACCGACTGGTGCATTTAGGACATAAGACTTCTGCACAGCAATGAAGACAATCCTCAGTTTACGGACCCAATCCGCATAATTGCTACTATCATCTTTCAACTAAAATTTCTCTAGGAACATGTAAAAAACAGTAGAGCTACAGCGCAAGCCACAACATGATTTGCAAAGACCTTTTTACTATGTTCATGATAATGAGTTAAATTAATCATATCACTTAAGAGCTCCTACTCAAATTGACATCCCTCTGGTCTTTCGAGTGCTACATGATCCAGATTCACTAACTCAAGTCCGATCATCATGTGAGTTGAGTTTAGCTTCAATTGTGAACATCTCCATGTTGATCATATCCACTATATGACAAATGCTCGACATTTTGGTCTCATGTGTTCTGAGGCCATGTCTGTACATGTTAGGCTCGTCAATTTTAACCCAAGTGTTCTGCGTGTGCAACTGTTTTGCACCTATTGTATGTGAATGTTGAGTCTATCACACCCGATCATCACGTGGTTTCTCGAAACAACGAACTGTCGCAATGGTGCACACTTGGGGAGAACACAATTTTATCTTGAAATTTTAGTGAGGGGTCACCTAATAATGCTACCGTCATCCTAAGCAAAATAAGGTGAATAAAAGGATTAACATCACATGGAAATCATAAGTGAAATGATATGGCCATGAACTTGTGCTTCTTGATCTCCATCACCAAGGCACCGGCATGATCTCCATTGTCACCGGCGCTACACCATGATCTCCATCAATATGCTGCCGTCGAGGTTGTCGCTCTAACTATGTTGTTACTACTAAAGCTACTACTAGAAATAAAGCAAAGCATCACCAAGCGCAAGAAAATTAAAGACAACCCTATGGCTCCTGCTGGTTGTCGTAGCATCGACGTGCAAGTCGATATTTAACTATTACAACATGATCATCTCATACATCCAATATATCATATAATGTCTTTGGCCATACCACATCACATGTATACCCTGCAAAAACAAGTTAGAAGTCCTCTAATTTGTTGTTGCATGTTTTACGTGGCTCATATGGGTATCTAATATGATTGCATCTTACTTATGCAAAACCACAAAGGTGATATGCAAGTTGCTATTTAACCTTCTCCAAGGACCGCCTTAGTCAAATCCAATTCAACTAAAGTTGAAGAAACAAACACCCGCCAGTTATCTTTATGCAACATGTTGTATGTTAGTCGATGAAACCGGTCTCTCGTAAGCATACGAGTAATGTTGGTCCGGGCCGCTTCAATCCAACAATACTGCCGAATCAAGAAAAGACTAAGGAGGGCAGAAAATTGAACATCAACACCCACAAACTCTTCTGTGTTCGATTCGAGATGTCATCTACACATAAACCTAGATCATGATGCCACTGTTGGGGAACATTGCATGGGAAACAAAAAATTTCCTACGCACACGCAATACCTATCCATGGCGATGATCATCTGGCGATGATCATCTACGAGAGGGGAGAGTGAATCTACATACCCTTGTAGATCGTCTAAGCAGAAGCGTATATAACGCGGTTCATGTAGTGGAACATCTTCGCGATCCAAATCGCAGCCCGCCCCGCGATGTCATCACGATCCGTCCCAGGATCCCATCATGATCCATCCCGATTTAGTGTTGAACGGACGGTACCTTCGTGTTCAACATACGTACAGCTCGATGACTATCCCCGCCTTCTTGATCCAGCAAGTGGGCGGAGAGGTAGATGAGTTCTCCAACACGACGGCATGGCGGTGGTGGTGGTGGAGCTAATCCGACAGAGCTTCGCTAAGTTATACCGAACACATCTAGAGGAGAACACATCTAGAGGAAGTAGAGGGCAGCACGTGGCAATTAGGGTTAGTGGCTGCCCTCAAAATCACTCAATATATATAGGAGGAACGGGAGAGGAGGCAGCCTTGGCCCCTACTCCATGGAGGTTCGGCCGAACCAAACAAGGGAGGAATCCATCTCCCACAAGGGAGGTGGAATCCTATTAGGACTACTTCCTAATTTGGGAACTCTTTCCACCTTTTGGATTTTTGCCTTATCCCTCCACGCCAGCTGCATGGGCCCTTAGGGGAGCTTCGGCTAGCCCACCAGGGGATGTTCTGCCTCCTCCCATAGCCCATGAAGCCCTTGGGTCATCACACCCATCCCAGTGATCCCCCGGTACCCTCCCTGTACTCCTGGTACACTACCGATGAGACCGAAACTTTTACAGAGACCAAAACAGGTCTTCCTATATATCAATATTTACCTCCGGACCATTTTGAAGCTCCTCGTGACCTCTGAGATCTCATCCGGGACTCCGAACAACCTTCGGTCACAAACACCTATAACTCAACTATACCGAAACGTCGCCGAACCTTAAGTGTGCAGACCCTGTGGGTTCAAGAATTATGCAGACATGACCTGAGAAACTCTCCTATCAATATCCAATAGCGGGACCTGGATGCCCATATTGGATGCTACATATTCTACGACGATCTTTATCGGTAGAACCTCTATGTGAAGGATTCAGTTAATCTCGTACGTTGTTCCCTTTGTCCTTCGGTATGTTACTTGCCCAAGATTCGATCGTCGGTATCTCCATACCTAGTTCAATCTCATTACCGGCTAGTCTCTTTACTCGTTCTGTAATACAAGATCCCGCGACTAACTCCTTATTCACATTGCTTGCAAGGCTTGTTGTGATGTTGTATTACGGAGTGGGACCCAAGACACCTCCCCGTCACACGGAGTGACAAATCCAAGTCTTGATCCATGCCAACCCAACACACACCTTCGGAGATACCTGTAGAGCACCTTTATAGTCACCCAGTTACGCTGCGATGTTTGATACACACAACGTATTCCTCCGGTGTATGGAGTTGCATGATCTCATGGTTAGAGGAACAAATATATTGACATCCAGAATATAGTAACAATAAACTGACACGATCATATGCTATGTCCATAGTTTGGGTCTTGTCCATCACATCATTCTCCTAATGATGTGACCCCGATATCAAGTGACAACACTTGTCTATGGCCAGGAAACCTGGACCATCTTTGATCAACGAGCTAGTCAACTAGAGGCTCACTAGGGATAGAGTGTTGTCTATGAATCCACACATGTATTTGAGTTTCCAATCAATACAATTCTAGCATCGATAATACATGATTATCATGAACAAGGAAATATAATAATAACCAATTTATTATTGCCTCTAGGGCATATTTCCAACACATTTGGCCTCCCCATTTTTTTAGTTTTGTCCGGAGTCTCATCCGGACTTGTGGGGGAATCATAGTATCCATCATCCTTTCCTCACCGAGACAATGCTCTAATAATGATGATCATCACACTTCTATTTCCTTACAACTCAATATTACAACTCGATACCTAGAACAAAGTGTGACTCTATATGAATGCATGTGGAAGTGCACCAGGATGTTCAATGATCTAGAATAGCACGGACATCAGAAAATAGACAAGCCATGGAAATATTATGCTAGCTATCTTACGATCATGTAAAGCAATATGAAAATTAATGGACAAGTCATCAAAACGAAAGCGGTGGAACTTGCATGGCAATATATCTTGGAATGGCTATGGAAATGTCATAATAGGTAGGTATGGTGGCTGTTTTGAGGAAGATATAATAAGGCTTATGTGTGATAGAGAGTACCATATCATGAGATTTGGATGCACCTGCGAAGTTTGCACCGACTCTCGAGGTGAGAAAGGGCAATGCACGATACCTAGAGGCTAGCAAATTGCGGAAAGGTGAGAGTGCATATATCCATGGATTCACATTATTCACAAATAACTCACATACTTATTGCAAGACTTTATTAGCTCTCTCTAAGTAAAGAAGTACTCGCATGTCCATAGGGATAAGGTTGGGAGGAGTTAACCATCGCTCGACTCTGATTATAACAGCACAAAGGATTTCAATCAAGGATAAATTATGCTCCAACTTCATCGCATAACCGAAGACTATACGTGCATGCTCAGGGAATCGCAAACCTTAACATCAATACTATTACTAGTCCATATTCATCAACTAGCCCACCCACATATTACTATATTAATTTCCCAAACTATTGTAAGGAATCAATCACATCATAATTAGTGATCTACAAGTTTTATGTAGGATTTTATGATTAACCATGTAAACCAATTCCTTTTGACTCTCTAAATAGTTATAAGTGAAGCATCAGATTTTAGTTATTTCTATAAAATACCACTCTCTAATAAATGTAAGTGAAGCAAAAGAGCATTCGACAAATAACAGTTTTCTATATGTAGAAAACATGCAATCCAAACTTCAAATGATATAAGTGAAGCACATGAAGCATTCTAGAAAGCCATACTCAAAAGATATAAGCGAAGTGCAATGAGCATTCTATAAATCAACCATGGAATATCTCATGCCTGCAAGGTGCATAAAATAAAAGCGAAAACTAAATACAAAAGACGCTCCAAGATTTACGCAGATCGCGTGGATGAAACAAATACGAAAACATACCGACGCTTGTTGAAAAAAGATGGGATGCCTTCTGGGGCATCCCCAAGCTTAGATGCTTGAGTCTCCTTGGATATTTACTTGGATTGCCTTGGGAATCCCCAATATTGAACTCTTTCCTCTCCTCCATCTCCTCATATAAAGACCTCCTCGAACATCCAACACTTCATCCACACAAAACTTAACAAAAAACTCGTGGGATCCATTAGTGTAATAATGCAAAATGCTACCTTAAGTACTATTGAAAACACATTCATATTTTGTTTTTGCATTATATCTACTGTAATATAACTTATCCATGGCTTATACGATCGATACAACCGATAGTTTCATCAAAACGAGCAAAACAATGCATCAAAAACATAATTTGTCAAAAATAGGACAGTCTGTAGTAATCTGAACATTGACCATATTTCTATAAATAACAAAATTCTGAACAATTAGCACGAAATCAATTATTTTCATGGAATTACTGTGTAAAAATTTCATAAACTTTTGATGTTCCAGTAAAAAACGTAAATTCACCCACTACAGCCAAAGTTTCTGTTTTTGCACCGCACATACCAACTAGCAATCTAATCATCCTGAAGACAAATCTTGGCACATTATTTTTACAATACAATGTATTTGTACAAGGGGATAATTATTTTTTTGACAAACTCATGAGAAATTCTACATTGTTTCCATGAGCATGAACACAAGTGTTCAAGGTCAACCCTCACTTCTCCAATGCATAACCTTCCAATCGCTTCTCTTTTTGGAAAAGTTTTAAGTTCCCGTGTATATATATTTTGTTTTTAAACCTTTTAAAAGCACTCAACATAAGTAAATGTCTCTTTAAAACTTTTGGGTTCTCCCTTGTAGCACTTTCTTTTAAGCCATTCAGCTAGGTATAAAGTGCTCAAGTAATGGATCCACCGGGATCCCAAGGTATATCAAAGCCAATTTTAATTAACAATGACTTGCAATTAATTGGTGAGCACACAGTGATATATATCATGTGACAACAAATTCTAACTCTTTTCATGTGCATTGGCATGTCATAAAAGAACAATTCATTCAAAGAAAGTAAATGCCAATACATAGCGTAAGTAGTATCTTGCAATTTTATCATATTTGAAACCCAGAGAGCTGAATATTTAGTTCCTCTCTCGTAATAAATGCAAGTAGGAGCAGCAAGCACATGCATATTATATTCAACAAAATCATCATGTGTAGTGGTAAACTGCAACCCATCAATATAATCCTAAACAAGTGCAAACTTCTCCGACATGGTGTAGTTGGGAGTATTCAAAAATATACCAGGACTATCATGTGGGGGTGCAATAGCAACAATTTCATGCTTAACATAAGAAACTATAGAAAATTCATCTCCATCATCATAATTCATATTGGCATCATGGCACAATCCCAGCAAGCATCAATTTGATCAAAAAGGGATATTTCAAACGAATCCAAGGGATCATAGCAATCATCATAGAATTCATCCTTCGGTATGTGGGAAGGGAAATTAAACAATGTATGGGTTGAAGAGTTACTCTCATTAGAAGGTGGGCACGGGTAGCTAATCCGCTCTTCCTCCGTTTGTTCTTCGCTCTCCTCCTTATCTTTTTCATCCAATGAGCTCACAATTTCAACAATTTCTTCTTCCATAGATTCCTTCGAAATATTAGTCTATTCCAAGGCAGTGGCCACTCTTTCAATACATTCATTAATACTAGCACTATATACATAATTCTCATAGTAAGATTTAAGTATGGAAAAAAATTCAGATTTGTTAGGAATGTCATCATACTTTTCAATCAAAGAAGAGATTTCATATGCACCCTTAAAATCAACAAATCCTTCTACTTGTTCCACATCATTGTAATAACATATACCCTTAGCATAAGTGGACAAGATTTCATTATCATTAAATTCACATTGAAAGGGAATGTGTGAAGTCTTCATCTTAGAGCAACAAGTATGATCACACCTCAAGCATAATTTCCAAGCATACCAACGCAACATTTTAATTTGATCCCATAAGTGTTTCCCATTTTGAGTCAAGCGATAATCCCTAAAATACTCACATTGGTCAATTATGTATACCATCATCAAGTTCAATGGGGAATTCTCGGGATTAACAAAGTATTATTTAATGTTTTCAACATAACCATCATCGTGGGTTTCACGAGGTTCCCCATCTCCAGGAGTAGAAAGTACAACTATTTTTTTGGTGTTTCGTGTTCCATATCCATAACTAAAGATATAAAATAACTAATAAAAGAAAATAAAAATTACTTAGTGATAAAGCAAACAAGCAAACATGACATATTCACCCCACGCTATTGCTCCCCGGCAACGGCGCGAGAAAAAGGTCTTGATAATCCACAAGTATAGGGGATCGTTTGTAGCTCTTTTCGATAAATAAGAGTGTCAAACCCAACAAGGAGCTAAAGGTAGAACAAATATTCCCTCAAGTTCTATCGACCATCGATACAACTCTATGCACACTTAACGTTTGCTTTACCTAAAACAAGAATAAAACTAGAAGTACTTAGTAGGTGTAATAGATAGGTTTGCAAGATAATAAAGAACAAGTAATTAAAAGTTAGGTGCTGTTTTGCAAGAAAATAAAGAGCATGGAAATAAAAGTGAGGGATTGTTTATTAGAAAGATTTTTGTGTAGCAAGAAAAAGACCGTCCGTGGGCAATTGAATATAACATAATAGATACTTATCATGTGCATTGAGGGAGAGGGATACGCTAACACACTTTTCGTACTTTGATCATATGCACTTTTGATTGGACCTCTAGCAAGCATCCCTAACTACTAGAAATCATTAAGGTAAAGCCAACTGTTGGGGATATAATCCCGCTGTTTAACCCGCCTTATTGGGCCGGGTCACTGTTATGGTGGCTTAGTGATATGATCAATATGAGCCTTGATGTGCCATACTGGAGACGTAAGGCGGGTCATCAAGATGAGCCCGTTGGCGGCCCAGGACATGAAGATGGCGATTAAAGGCCCGCAAGGTGGAAGGTCACCAGCAGTTTCCTTGCTTAAGGAACAAGGCGAGTTAGAGACATACCGGGTCACGAATCATAATGTGACCCAGACCCTTGTAAACCTAGGGGCTCAACCTGTATATAAAGGCAAGTCTCGAGGGACAATAGATTTAAGTTACAATCCATCGAGAGCTAGGTTAAGCGAATCCGCACCCTTGTAGTCAATTTCATCATCAATACACACAAAGCAAGACGTAGGATTTTACCTCCATCGGAGGGGCCGAACCTGGATAAACTCGTCTCTCGTTCCCGATAAACCCATTTGAGTCGCCACATAGTTGCGATGGCCACATCACTGAGTCCTTTCATAAGGACATATATCGTGAAAAAACCACGACAGTTGGCGCCCACTATGGGGCCTATGCACTGTGGAGTTGAGTTCTCAAAGGGAGCCCTTCCAGGGTTCGCGAGCTACACGGTTGGTCTAATGACCAAGAGCCGCCGTGGAAATCGCTACATAGACAATTCAAGCTGGGGTCCCGAGGCCGATTCAATCGAGTCTGGTTACTGGGTCCCCTTCGTCTAGATGCATGTCTTCATCCTCGAAATCGGCGTGTCTATCCCCGAGCCAGATCAGGTCACTCAACCCGCCCACCGTTGATATGTCTCCAACGTATTTATAATTTATCAAGTATTCATGCCATGCTTACAACAATTTTATATGATTTTGCTATAATTTTATTAGAACTAACCTAGACTGACGCTGATTTCAGCCGAACTACCATGGTGTCGTTTTTGTGCAGAATTAAAAGATCTCAGAATGGGTTGAAAATTTACGGAGAATATTTTTGGAAAATATAAAAAATATTGGAGCAAAGACCTAGGCCAGGAAGTGGACCAGGAAGTCACATGCCTGCCAGGCACAGTCACCCCCCTCGTCGCGACCCTGTGGCTTGTGACCTCCTCGGGAACCTTAGTGACGTGAGACCGACGCCAAAAATTCCTATAAATCAAGAAACCTCCAGAAAGAAACCTAGATCTAGAATTCCGCCGCCGCAAGCCTCCAAACACATGAAAAACCAATCGGGAGCCCGTTCCGACACCCTGTCGGATGGGGAAACCATCACCGGAGGCCATCTTCATCATCCCGGGGGTCTCCATGACGAGGAGGCAATAGTTTACCCTCGGGGCTGAGGGTATGTACCAGTAGCTACTCTCTCTCTCCCGTGTTGTTGAGATGGCATGATCTTGATGTATTGCGAGCTTTATTAATATAGATGTATCATATGGAGTTTCCCCCTCTCTATCTTCTTGTGATTAATTGAGTTTTCCCTTTGAAGTTATCTTATCGGATTGAGTCTTTAAGGATTTGAGAACACTTGATGTATGTCTTGCGATGGGATATCTGATAAGTATCCATCGTATCTACCTTTCCAAACTCTTTTGCCCTTGTTTTGGACTCTAATTTGCATGATTTGAATGGAACTAACCTGGACTAACGCTGTTTTCAGCAGAATTGCCATGGTGTTGTTTTTGTGCAGAAATGAAAGTTCTCGGATCGTCCTAAAAATTTACGGAGAATACTTCTGGAAAATTTGAAAAATACCTACGCAAAGATCCACCCGAGGGGACGGGGCAGTGGGCCACAAGCCCAGTAGCCGCGGCCTCCCCCACTAGTCGCAGCTACCAGGCTTGTGGGCCCCACGTGGCTCTGCCACCCCCAATTCCAGCGCTATTTATTCCATTTCGTCCCGGAAAAAATAAAGAGAGAGGAGTTCATCGCGTTTTACAATTCAGAGGCGCCTCCACATCCCGTTCTTGCCCTGGAGGGCAGATTTGGAGTCCGTTTTGGGCTCCGGATCAAGGAGATCGTCGCCATCATCATCATCAACCTTCTTCCCTATCCAATTCCATGAAACTCTTCATCGTTCGTGAGTAATCTATTCGTAGGCTCGCTGGGCGGTGATGAGTAGGATGAGATCTATCATGTAATCGAGTTAGTTTTGACGGGGATTGATCCCTAGTATTCACTATGTTCTGATATTGATGTTGCTACTACTTTGCCATGCTTAATGCTTGTCACTAGGGCCCGAGTTCCATGAATTCACATATGAAATTATTATGTTGTCACCAATATATGTGTGTTTTAGATCCGATCTTGCAAGTTGTAGTTACCTACTATGTGTTATGACCAGTCAACCCTAGAGTGACAATAACCGGAACCACTCCCGGTGATGACCATAGTTTGAGGAGTTCATGTGTTCACCAAGTGCTAATGCATTGGTCCAGTTGTTTATTAAAATGAGAACCTTAATAACATGTAGTATCCATTTGGACCCCGCTGCCACGGGAGGGATGGACAATAGATGTCATGCAAGTTATTTTCCCTAAGCACGTATGACTACACACGGAATGCATGCCTACATCACATTGACAAACGGGAGCTAGCCACATATCTCTCCGTGTTATAACTGTTGCATGATGAATGTCATCCAACAAATCACCGATCCATTACCTACGAGTTTGTCCCACTGCCATTGTTACTTGCTTTGCTATGCTGCTGTTACTACTGTTGCTGCTACTGTTACCTGCTTTGTCCTGCTGCTGCTGCCACTACTGTTGCTACTGCTGTTACTTGTTGTTGCTGTTACTTGCTACTGTTTCTACTTGCTACTGCTGTCACTACTGCCGTTCCTTGCTACTGCTGTTACACTGCTACTACCCGCTACAATACTTTTCTGGCGCCATTGATACTTCAGTTAGGAATAATCTGCTGTCAACAGATTCTTTCCTAGCACTGTTGCTATCATACTACCTTTGCTGCTTATATCCTGCTTGCAGATACTAATCTTTCAGGTGTGGTTGAGCCGACAACTCAACTGCTAATACTGGAGAATATCATTTCACTCCCATCATGTCGAACCAACAAATTTGGGTTGAATACTCTACCCTCGAAAACTGTCGCGATCCCACACGCTGGTGGGCCATTGCAGGACAATTGCTAATTGTTGAGCAACTGGAAGCAGTTCTTTTCTGGCGCCGTTGCTCGGGACTGCCAGCAATATCTGTGGTGACAATGGGTGTTCTATTGATCCACTTTATGTATGTTTTGGTGGTCAACTTGCGGGTTCCGTGACCTTGGGAATCTATGCACAGGGGTTGGCATATGTTGTCGTCTTGACACTCTGGTAGAAACTTTGGGGCATTCTTTGAAGTTCTTTGTGTTGGATTGAACATGATGAATCTAAAATTGTGTGATTCATATCATATAATCAAGCCCATGGGTACTTGTGGTGACATAGGAGTATCGAGGTGACATTAGGGTTTTGGTTGATGTGTGTCTTAACGTGTTATTTCAGTACGAACTCTACGGTTGTTCATGACACTTATAGGGATAGCTCATAAGATTGATCGAAAAAGATAACTTTGAGGTGGTTTC
This sequence comes from Hordeum vulgare subsp. vulgare, assembly GCF_904849725.1. Lineage (NCBI taxonomy): Eukaryota > Viridiplantae > Streptophyta > Magnoliopsida > Poales > Poaceae > Hordeum > Hordeum vulgare. The sequence goes on along the minus strand of NC_058522.1, from coordinate 146,805,011 downwards.
ATACCCTACATTAATTTCTTCGTTTTTTCTCTGCTATTTGTGACTTTGGAGTTAACTCTTTGTCGCACCTGAGGGATTTATACATGATTCAACTATGTTAGTATTGTTGGGAGGATTCGCACTAGTGAAAGTATGAACCCTAGGCCTTGTTTCCAAGAATTTATACAACGTTTTGCTCGCTGTTTACTATTTGTTACCTTTCTATTTTTATATTTTTAGATTAAAAAAACCTATATCTACCATCCATGTTACACTTGTATCACCATCTCTTCGCCGAATTAGTGCACCTATAAAATTTACCATTGTATTGAGTGTGTTGGGGACACAAGAGACTCTTTGTTATTTGATTGCAGGGTTTCTTGAGAGAGACCATCTTCATCCTAGGCCTCCCACGGATTGTTAAACCTTAGGTCATCCACTTGAGGGAAACTTGCTATTGTCCTACAAAACTCTGCGCTTGGAGGCCCAACACGAGTCTACAATAAGAAGGTTGTGTAGTAGACATCAAGCTATTTTATGGCGCCCTTGCCGGGGAGGTAATTTCTTGATGGTATATCTTTAGATCTTGCAAATAAATTGTGTAGTTTCTTGTTTTTCACTAGTTTGGTTTTATAAAAGAAAACTACAAAAAATGGAATTGAGGTTGCCTCATATGCTTCATCTTTCCAATGTCTTTCGTGAAAATGATGGAATGGAAAATTGTGCTCAAGTGTTAGAATAAGAAGTAATTAAAATGTGTGCCACTAAATATTTGAGTGGTGAGCATGATTGCAATGTTGTTAGTATGAATTCTTTGAGTATCCATAGTACTAATGATGATTGCACTAGTCCTGACAAAAAGATTTCTTGTAAGCAAGTCAATTTTTTGGAGTGCATAGAGTTTGTGAAGACATGCCTAAAAGGGAAGATAGATTTTGTAACACGCATAAGTATTTAGAAACTAAATGGTTGCAAGAGAGGCTATATGTTTGTGCTGAAAGACTTAATACTTCTCGCCGGCATTGTGAACTTTGCAATGAGAGTGGTCATTTTAATTTCCAATGTGTATTATTTCATGATCGAATTGTGTCCAAAAATTGTGATAACCTTATTACCCTTGAGCATCATAATGAACTTAGTCTATTTTGGGGGTATGAAGAAATGAAACATAAAACTAAGGATGTTCTAGCGTGGGTTCTCATGAAAATGATTGATGTTGATCTAAATGAAATCTATAAGTATTGCTTGGTAAATTGCATTGCTAATCCTTATATTACCAATTACTTTAAGACAACAAAACAAATAGAAGATGAATAGAATACTAGTAAAGGGGAAAAGGTTTCCCAATATCCTCGTATTTTTCTTATGATGAATCAGGTAAAGAGGAGGAGCTTTTTATTCAACCAACCTCTTGAAAAAGAAGCTTTGAGGAATAAAATAAACCCACACATAATGCGGTGAAGAAGAAGAAAAGAAGGAAAAAAGGTAAAGAGGTATCTCTCCCAAATAATGTTGCTCCCATTATGGATAGGCCTCATGAGAATGAATCAAAAATAGTTGTGGAAGACAATACACTTGAGGATGATTTTGTTATGCCTATTGCTTGTTGTGATAATTATAATTGGGAAGATAATGATACTTCTTATAATCTTGAAAATATTTATGGCACCAACTTGGAGGATGATGATAATAATTTCTATACTATTGGTGATATTCATACTATTGATGATGAGAGTGATTATGTTTATGATTTACAAATCCACAAGCTTGGGGATGCTATATTTGATGGAAATGACATTTTCGAGAATTTATTTGCTGCAATTAATGTTTTTACCAAGCTTTGGCATGCTATGCTTAATGAATATGATCTTTTTATTCCCCCTACTTTGAATGATCAAATTTGTTATAATGATTGCATGCCTCCTACTTATGATGACTATTGTGATGATACTTTTGCGATGAAACAGACTGATTATTACTATTATGATACTTTCCATCATTATGAATATCCTATTACTGAATATTACTCTTTTAATGTGGAACCAATTTGTAGTATTCAATTCTTTTATTATGCTCCCACTATTAGTCATGAGAAGATATTTTCTTGTGTGGAGAGTAGTAAAATTTCTATGCTTGTAGATCACGAAAAGAATGCTTTATGTGCTGGTTATATTGTGAAATTCCTTCATGATGCTACTGAAAATTATTATGAGGGGGGATCATATGCTTGTAGGAATTGCAATAACATCAAGTTTTCCCTCTATGTGTTCAAAGTTTTGCAGTTATGCTTGTTTTGCCTTCCTATGCTAGTTGATTCTTGCTGCCATAAATTGTTTGTTCACAAAATCCCTATGCATAGGAAGTGGTTTAGACTTAAATGTGCTTGTCATGAGATTCATGATGCTCTTTTGCATGTTATAATTATTATTCCTATGTGAGCATCATTGAAATCATCATGCCTACCTAAAAGGCTATAAAGAAAAGCGCTTGTTGGAAGACAACCCAACACTTTCAATTTCTGTTTTGATGTGTTCACATGATTAAGCTACTATAGTAATAATGTTATGTGTCTTTTATTTCAATAAATGGCCAAGTAAAGCCTTTGGGATAGCGTGGAAACTTGTTTGTTTGATTCTGTGCAAAAATAGAAAACTTTGCGTCCAGTAGATGAATTATGTGATTTTACTAGAGAATGAAAACCTTCTAAATTTTTTACACTCTCTTGATATACAAATTGTTCAGGCTGTCCTAAGTTTTTCGAATTGTTTGAGAAAGGGAAGTTTGGTTACACTACAGATCTTCACAGACTAAGTTTTTTGATAGATTCTGTTTTGCATGCATAGTTTCCTTGTTTTAGTGTTCCCGTAGCTTATATTCAGTGGTATAAAATATGGGAGTGATATAATACAGTAGTTATTATGTGAGAAATATTATGAATCTTGTCTTGAGAGTAACTAAGTGAATGATCTATCTTTATTACACTAACCCTTCTCACAAAGTTCCGTTCAGTTTTGTGTGATTGAAGTTTTCAAGTTTTGGGTGAGATCCCGATATGAGGAGAATAAGAAGTGACAAGAACCTAAACTTGGGGATGCCCAAGGCACCCGCAAGGTAATTTCGAAGGAATCCTCAAGCGTCTAAGCTTGGGGATGCCCCGGAAGGTATCCCCTCTTTTGTGTGCAACGTTATAGATACATCTTACTTGTGTTGGAATTATGCCCTAGAGGCAATAATAAATATAGTTATTATTATAATTCCTGTATCAAGATAATCGTTTATTATCCATGCTATAATTGTATTGAATGAAGACTCATTTACATGTGTGGATACATAGACAAAACACCGTCCCTAGCAAGCCTCTAGTTGGCTAGCCAGTTGATCAAAGATAGTCAGTGTCTTCTGATTATGAACAAGGTGTTGTTGCTTGATAACTGGATCACGTCATTAGGAGAATCACGTGATGGACAAGACCCAAACTAATAGACGTAGCATGTTGATCGTGTCATTTTGTTGCTACTGTTTTCTGCGTGTCAAGTATTTATTCCTATGACCATGAGATCATATAACTCACTGACACCGGAGGAATGCTTTGTGTGTATCAAACGTCGCAACGTAACCGGGTGACTATAAAGATGCTCTACAGGTATCTCCGAAGGTGTTAGTTGAGTTAGTATGGATCAAGACTGGGATTTGTCACTCCGTGTGAACGGAGAGGTATCTCGGGGCCCACTCGGTAATACAACATCACACATAAGCCTTGCAAGCAATGTAACTTAGTGTAAGTTGCGGGATCTTGTATTACGGAATGAGTAAAGAGACTTGCCGGTAAATGAGATTGAAACAGGTATACGGATACTAACGATCGAATCTCGGCCAAGTAACATACCGAAGGACAAAGGGAATGACATACGGGATTATATGAATCCTTGGCACTGAGGTTCAAACGATAAGATCTTCGTAGAATATGTAGGATCCAATATGGGCATCCAGGTCCCGCTATTGGATATTGACCGAGGAGTCTCTCGGGTCATGTCTACATAGTTCTCGAACCCGCAGGGTCTGCACACTTAAGGTTCGACGTTGTTTTATGTGTATTTGAGTTATATGGTTGGTTACCGAATGTTGTTCGGAGTCCCGGATGAGATCACGGACGTCATGAGGGTTTCCGGAATAGTCCGGAAACGAAGATTGATATATAGGATGACCTCATTTGATTACCGGAAGGTTTTCGGAGTTACCGGGAACGTACCGGGAATGACGAATGGGTTCCGGGAGTTCACCGGGGGGGCAACGCACCCCGGGGAATCCCATAGGCCTTGAGGGTGGCACACCAGCCCTTAGTGGGCTGGTGGGACAGCCCAAAAGGGCTCTATGCGCCAAGAAGAGAAAATCAAGAGAAAAGAAAAAAAAGGAGGAGGTGGGAAGGAAGGGGGACTCCCTCCCACCAAACCAAGTCCAACTCGGTTTGGGGGGGGGGGGAGTCCTCCCCCCTTGGACTCGGCCGACCCCCTTGGGGCTCCTTGAGCCCCAAGGCAAGGTCCCCTCCCTCCCACCTATATATACGGAGGTTTTAGGGCTGATTTGAGACGAGTTTTCTACGGCAGCCCGACCACATACCTCCACGGTTTTTCCTCTAGATCGCGTTTCTGCGGAGCTCGGGCGGAGCCCTGCTGAGACAAGGTCATCACCAACCTCCGGAGCGCCGTCACGCTGCCAGAGAACTCTTCTACCTCTCCTTCTCTCTTGCTGGATCAAGAAGGCCGAGATCATCGTCGAGCTGTACGTGTGCTGAACGCGAAGGTGCCGTCCGTTCGGTACTAGATCATGGGACTGATCGCGGGATTGTTCGCGGGGCGGATCGAGGGACGTGAGGACGTTCCACTACATCAACCGCGTTCATTAACGCTTCTTCTGTACGATCTACAAGGGTACGTAGATCACTCATCCCCTCTCGTAGATGGACATCACCATGATAGGTCTTCGTGCGCGTAGGAAAATTTTTGGTTCCCATGCGACGTTCCCCAACAACTTGGAGCTATGTTTCTATTCGTCACATGATATGTGTTTTGCTTGGAGCATTATTATTTTTTGTTTTTCTCTTCTAGATTCTATTTATAATCTTGTTTTCCAATAAAAAGTTCCAAGAATTACATTAGGATGCTTGCATTCCATGCTTTGGTTGGTGTTGTGTAAAACCAGAAACTGGTGTTGTAGTGTTTGAATTTTCATATTTTACTAGAACATGAAAAGTTCCTGAAACTATCACATAGTGTTGTCATCTAAATTTTATAGCGTGCCCTAAATTTTATAATTTTTGGAGTTACAGAAGTACATTGTTTTCATAAATTTCTACAGACTGTTCTGTTTGGACATATTGCTGTCATAGTTTTGTTATCTACTTATCCTATAGTTTCCATAGCCTATATTGATAGATTTAAATTGTGGAAATGATAGTAAATAGTAGATGATATTTGCAATTATTATGCAACTTGTCTTGGCGGTACATAAAGAGTTGATTTAGTATTATGTGCACTAACCTATCTCACGAGTTCTTTTCAAGTTTTGTGTAGATGAAGTTTTTGAGAATATGTGAAACCGGGATACGAGAGGATTGAACATGATACAAAGCTCAAGATTGGGGATGCCCAAGGCACCCCAAGTAAATATTTCAAGAACTCTCAAGCATCTAAGCTTGGGGATGCTATGCATCCCACCTCTCTTCGTCAACCATCAGTTAGCCTATGTTGAGCCTAAATTTTTATTCGTCCAGATGATGCGTCCTATTCTTGGAGTGCTATTTTTCTTTTTCTTGATGTTTAAATAAAATACTCTCGTGCTACTTGATTATTGAGTAGTTTATTAAGAGAGATAGAGAGAGAAAGTCCTCACATAGCTACTTGATTGTTTGACTACTCATTGATCTTCACTTATATGTTTTTGAGTAGTTTTGTCATTTACTCTCGTGCTTCACTTATATCCTATGAGTAAATGGTTGAATGAATTGAATATCATAAATCTCAGATTATATACGTTTTATATGCTTATCCCATGGGGAGTAATGACTTCACATATAATAAGTACAAGTGGTAAAATTTATTGAAAGTTAGCAAACACCGCACTGGGCACTTGAACAATTCATGAAAGAATATTGAAGGAAGAGAGATTTCACATATAAATATACTATCTTGGAAATCTTCTATGATTGTGAATACCCGTTAATTATTTTCAAACTTGAGAAAATTAGTTGAAGTTGGATAAGGAAGACAACGTAATGAGTTATGCTTGGGTATATCTGTATAGAAGTTATATTGTTATGGATCCTCCAACATGTGGTTCTTGCTTCCACCTCATACTAGCCAAAAATTCCGCATCAAGTAGAAATACTACTTGTGCATCCAAACACCCTTAAACCAGTTTTGCCATGAGAGTCCACTATACTTACATATGGATTGAGTAAGATCCTTCAAGTAAGTTGTGCATCGGTGAAAAAAGCAATACAAATTGCTCCTAAATATGTATGATCTTTTATTGTAAGGGAAAATAAGCGTTGTACGAACTAGTGATGGTAAAGAAATAAAAGCGATGGACTGCATAATGAAGGTTGATCACAAAGGGAAATACAACGTGACGTTCCTTTGCATTAAGGGTTTGCACATCCAAAAACAAAAAGCGCATGACAACCTCTTCTTCCCTCAACGAAGGGCCTATATTTTACTTTCTAGTACTTACCTTTATGCAAGAGTCATGTTGAACTTCACCACTTCCTATATTTTGCCTTTTTCTCTTGGCAAGCGTCATGTCTTGGGGAATGATCTAGACATATATGGCTATTCAAATATATTTGATCATGAATTATTATTGTTGACAATTATCTATATGATAAATAAGTTGGGAGGCGAAACTTTGAGCCCCTATCTTTCTCTGTGTTCGACGGATGCCATTTGCTCTAAAAATATGCTTTGAGTGTTAGCAATCATGGAAGACTATATGATAGATGAGTATGTGGAATTTTCTAAATCAAAAGCTCTTACATAGACCCTTCCTGAAAATAAGATGAATTCCAATTGTTTGGTGATTGAAAGCATAGTTTGTTACTTTTTAAGAAACTTTACGGTCTATACTTTAAAGTTTTATGTGAATAGCTTGTTACTTCATCATGAGAAGTTTTATGAGATGGGCTACTGTTTATGATATATAATGATGCTAGAAAAAGTGATTGGAAGTATCATTCATCAAACTTGTGCACTTGCTAGCATTCACACTTCAAAAATTATTTCTTTTATCATTTACCTACTCGAGGACAAGCAGGAATTAAGCTTGGGGATGCTGATACGTCTCCAACGTATCTAGAATTTATGAAGTATTCATGACATTTTTACAATAATTTTATATGATTTTGGTATAATTTTATTAGAACTAACCTGGACTGAAGTTGTTTTTAGTAGACTACCATGGTGTCATTTTTGTGCAGAAATAAAAGTTCTCGGAATGGGCTGAAATCCTACGGAGAATATTTTTGGAAAATATAAAAAATACTGGAGCGAAGAGCTGGGCGAGGAAGTGGACGAGGAGGTCACAAGCCTCCTGGCCGCAGCCCTGTGGCTTGTGAACTCCTGGGGAACCTTCCTGACGTGAGACCAAATCCAAAAATTCTTATCAATCAAGAAACCTCCAGAAAGAAACCTAGATCGGGAGTCCCGCCTCCGCAAGCCTCCACAACCACGAAAAACCAATTGGGAGCCCGTTTCGACACACTGTTGGGGGGGTAAACCATCACCGGAGGCCATCTTCATCATCCCGGCGGTCTCCGTGACGAGGAGGGAGTAGTTCACCCTCGGGGCTAAGGGTATATACTAGTAGCTATGTGTTTGATCTCTCTCCCGTGTTCTTGAGATGGCACGATCTTGATGTATCGCGAGCTTTGTTAATATAGATGAATCATATGTAGTTTCCCCCTCTCTATACTCTTGTGATGAATTGAATTTTCCCTTTGAAGATTTCTTCTTGGATTGAGTCTTTAAGGATTTGAGAACACTTGATGTATGTCTTGCGATGGGATATCTGTGGTGACAATGGGGTGTTCTATTGATCCACTAGATGTATGTTTTGGTGGTCAACTTGCGGGTTCTGTGACCTTGGGAATCTATGCATAGGGGTTGGCACATCTTGTCGTCTTGACTCTGCGGTAGAAACTTTGGGGCACTCTTTGAAGTTCTTTGTGTTGGATTGAACATGATGAATCTAAAATTGTATGATGGATACCATATAATCAAGCCCATAGGTACTTGTGGTGACATTGGAGTATCTAGGTGACATTAGGGTTTTGGTTGATGTGTATCTTAAGGTGTTATTTTAGTATGAACTCTAGGGCTCTTCGTGACACTTATAGGGATAGCTCATAAGATTGATCGGAAAAGATAACTTTGAGGTAGTTTCGTACCCTACAATAATTTCTTCGTTTGTTATCCGCTATTTGTGACTTTGGAGTGAACTCTTTGTCGCACGTGAGGGATTTATACATGATTCAACTATGTTAGTATTGTTGGGAGAACTTGCGCCAGTGAAAGTATGGACCCTAGGCCTTTTTTCCAAGCATTTATACAATGTTTTGCTAGTTGTTTATTATTTGTTACCTTGCTGTTTTCATATTTTCAAATTACAAAATCCTATATCTACCATTCATATTACACTTGTATCACCATCTCTTCGTCGAACTAGTGCACCTATACAATTTACCAATGTATTGGGTGTGTTAGGGACACAAGGGACTCTTTGTTATTTGATTGCAGGGTTGCTTGAGAGAGACCATCTTGATCCTACGCCTCCCATGGATTGATAAACCTTAGTCATTCTAGAAAACTCTGCACTTGGAGTCCCAACATGCGTCTACAAGAAGAAGGTTGTGTAGTAGACATCAAGCGTCAAGTCAGGCGGCATCAGGTCTTCTTCAGCTTCACGCAATGGATCAGCCTCCCAAAGGAGCCGGTGCTCGGCGGAGATACCCCTATAAACTCTAATGGCAAGTCATCCATGGGAGACACAGAGTCGATATACCCCCTCTATGATGGGGGCTTGGGGGCTTCTGTGAGGCGGAAATCGCCGAAGAATTACAAGAGCCGCCCCACCAAGTCACCATCTACATGGAACGAGCCGCTCTGGCTCAGGATCTGCCAGGAGCAGCCGCCGTCAATGGAGCTATCAAAACTCCAAGACACCGGATCAAGCCATGATGGATTTGATGGGGGAGATGTCAAAACTCGTGGAAATCCAAGTTACCGCAAAAATCAGGATGAGATCAATGCGGAGTTAACAAAGCTTCGTGAGGAGATGGCTGAAGTGCAACAGGAGATTGACGAATTGCACGCTCCAATCAATAATGCGTCGAAGCGCTTGAAGGCTAAGGATTGGCAGTTGGAGCAGCGTCGGAACGCCTCCGATGCAGTACACCAAAGGAGACACCAGACTCGGCTTCCAGCTGGTCTTGACCGAGCTCGCCTGTTCGATAGCCCACGCACACCGGGTGTGGAGCGGGACCCCCCCCCCCCACCGACAGACAAACCCACAGGTTGAGCCGGCTCAGGCTCCACCGGCCCAGTCGCCGACTCAACGGTTCCGGACACCGCACGACCACTTCTCCAACCTTGTTGATAACATTTTGGCTTCCACATGTAACTTGGAGTCGCTCCCCATTCATGGAAACACCCCGGTCGAGGTGGAGGCTAGGAACGCCATCGAGATGCTGAAGACTGTAGTGGTTCAATAGGCGCAATTTTCTTACAATCGTGATCGGTTGCACTCCACGCCACATGTCAGCCGCACCAAGAGTCACCATGAGGAGTCTCCAGCTATTTCCAATAGTGATTGCCGACAGTAGCCTCAAGATAACCCGCCCGGGCCTCCGATGTCGAACGCACATGCGCTCATGAACGCGACCCGTGCCACTCGTGAGGCGGAAGCAGACGCGACGGCAGCGCCGGTGGCTCAGGTGGTTCTGATTTACCCTCAGCCGATGCACGCACATGTCAAGTCAAGCGGAAGGACCGTTGCGGTCCCATGTTTACCTTTTGCTCTTCGCAATGAGCACATGCCAAAGGACTTCAAAGGCCCTCACAAGGTGCCTAACTACACGACAGATCTTGAGTCGACCGCATGGATTGAGTGTTACGAGCTCGCTATGGACATGCTTAATGCCAGTGATGTGGCGTGTGCCAAGTACCTTACAATGATGCTGGAGGGGTCGGCTCGAACGTGGTTGAAAAACCTACCACCCAATTCCATCAACACTTGGGCATAATTGTAGGAGCGGTTTATAAAAAATTTGAAGGAACCTGCATACGCCCAATGATGATTGTGGATCTGCAGCATTGTGTTCAACGCAGCGACGAGTCGTCTCACCACTAGACAGACCGGGTTGCAGAAATCATTCATTCATCAGATGGTATCACTACCGCCCAGGCCGTCCTGATCTTAGAGAACAATTGCCATTTTCAGCCGCTGGTCTTGAAGCTTGGTCGAGTGAAGCAAAATGTATAGGGCATGGGCAAGTTAATGGATACTCTCACCAGATATGCCAAGACAAATGGAATGAAGGACGCTGGTTTAGAATATGATGAGACCAATAAAATTAAGAAAAGTGATAGCGCCAAGGGTCAAACTCAGAATCCCGGACACAATGGTAACCCGGGGGGGTAAGGAAAGCAGAGACATCCGGATGGCGGGTCTGACTTGGTAGCCAAAACCAATACCCGATTTAGGAACCAGTGTCCGGGGCGCTCGACCTTACAACGGGAGGAAGCCGAGCAATTATGAGGAGATGCTTAAAGCACCTTGTCCCCATCATAGTACCTCGGATCTTCCGGCCACTCATTCCTAGGAAGATTGCTTTGTTATGCAAGAGCTCCGTCTCCAAGCTTCAAGGGGTAATCAAGGAGGAAATGGTGGCGGTCGACCAGGCTAGCATGGTCCTGGCGGGTCACATGAGGGTCGTCTGAGAGATTCCGTGGATCCGGTTTTGAAAGGTAGGGAGGCTCAAGCAATCGTAGCAGACAACAGCCTGGCCGGAATAACCGGCAGCATAATGACCAGGGCGGGTTTCAAAGCAACCTCAAGCAGTTAAACAACGACCAGTGCCATGTATTCACCACCAGCACTTGTAGGCGGGATAAAAAACTCAAGCAAAGAGCCACCAATATGGTTGAGGCGACGGTTCCCAAATATCTCAATTGGTCCGAACAGCCAGTCGTTTGGAGTAGGGACGATCACCCGCCCGTGGTTGATAACCCCGATGACTTAGCTCTGGTCATGGTGCCTCGGGTTGGAGGATACACCCTCAAAAAGGTTCTCATGGACGGGGGGAGCAACATTAACATCTTATACTATGACACCTTCTCGCGAATGAACTTTTCCGAGGATGACCTGATGTCGTCGACGACAATCTTTCACGACATAGTGCGAGGCAAGTCGGCATACCGAGTTGGGCAGATCAAATTAAATGTTGCTTTCGGTGACGAATCCACTTACAGAAGTGAGGCTCTGATGTTTGAGGTGGTCAAAATCAAGAGTCCTTACCATGCCTTGTTCGTGCGGCCGGCATACGCTCACTTCATGGCCCGACCTTGCTATATATATCTCAAGCTCAAAATGTTGGGTCTCAAGGATACAATTACAGTCATTTGGAGTCAGAAACTAGCTGAGGAGTGTGAGGACGGAGATGCTGCATGTGCTGAGTCGGCGTGCGTGGCTGAGGGGTTGAAATTCCAGAGGTCCAATGTTATCCCGGCCAACATGAGTCCTCTCAAGAAACCTACTATTCACCCCGGGCGACAATTCTAAGTAGTTCACTATTGGGACTGGTTTGGATCCCAAATAGGAAAGTGCGCTCATCGAATTCATCAATGGGAATTGGGGTATCTTTGCATGGAAACCTTCTAACATGCGTGGAGTGCCGAGAGAATTTGCTGAGCACCACCTTAATGTGGATTCGATGATGAAACCAGTACGACAGTACCTTTGTCGTTTTAACAAGGAGAGACACAAGTCCATTGGGGAAGAAGTCCCCCGGCTCTTAGCTTTCGGGTTCATCATCAAAGTTTTTCATCCTGAGTGGATGTCTAACCCGGTCCTGGTTCTAAAGAAGAACATCACCTTTCATATGTGTATCGAGTACACAAAACTTAATAAGGCTTGTCCGAACGATCCTTTCGCTCTCCCCCGTATCGATCAAATCATTGATTCTATGGCGGGTTGTGAGCGCCTGTGTTTCCCGGATGCATACTCAGGTTACCACCAGTTCAATATGGCCAAGGAGGATGGGGAAAAGACGGCTTTTATAACCCCTTTTGGCGCTTTCAGCTATGTCTCTATGCCCTTTGGACTGAAGAGCGCGGGGGCAACTTATCAACGCTGCATCCAGAACTATTTGCATAGTCAGATTGGGCGCAATGTTCACGCCTATGTTGATGACACAGTAGTGAAGTCTCAGAAGAAGGATACACTCTTGGAGGATCTCAAGGAGACATTTTTTAATCTTCAAGTGTACCAGATGAAGCTTAACTCGGCCAAGTGTGTTTTTGGTGCTCCTGTAGGCAAGCTACTAGGTTTCCTAGTGTTCGAGCAAGGCATTGAAGCTAACCTGGATAAAATCAAGGCAATCACTTCGCTTGGTAAGCTGGCCAGCATAAATCAGGTCCAGCGTATGGCGGGTCGCATCGCGGCATTGAGCTGGTTTATAAGCCGCCTTGGTGATAAGGCAATCCCACTTTATCAACTTCTCAAGAACACATATAACTTCATCTCGACGGATGCAGCTAATGAAGCTTCTGAAGCCCTCAAAAAGCAGCTGGTTGAGCCGTTGATTTTAGCTGCCCCGACCGACAAAGAGCCCATGCTCCTCTACATCGCTGCTAATACCAAGGCAGTAAGTGTTGCAATTTTCATTGAGCGCAAGGAAGAAGGTAAAGAATATTTGGTTATAACACCCTGTGTTTAGCCTTCCTGACTAATTAAATTATTTGAAAGTTAGGACCAATTAAAATTTTTGTGAATGCTTGTGCTGCTTGAAGTGACTGTTGTTTCCTTCCTTGCTGGTATGCTTGTGTTTAATTCTCAATAATTGTTATTACTCTCGAGACTCACCTCCTTTGCCCAAAACTCCTGCCTAATGATCATGCCATGTGTTTAGGACCAGAAACTATTTTTACCAAATATTATTTTCCCCAAAAGGCATTTCTTTGAATTAAGCTTTCAAAACTTTTGAGATAAGATTTGTACTACAAGTCCTCAAATTAGGGAATTTATTTTGCATAAATTATTTTATTTAAAAACCATTATCAAAATGCATGCCCAAAACCACAATATTATTATTTTAAAAGTTACTTTACTATTTTATTTAAATGCCGTCCTGTGAGGCTAGAAATGGTCTCTTATGAAGGAAAGTTATTTTTATTGCTTTCAAAATATTTGAGAAACATATATATGAGTTTAAACACATGGTTGATGACCCACAAGTATAGGGGATCAACCGTAGTCCTTTCGATAAGTAAGAGTGTCGAACCCAACGAGGAGCAGAAGGATCTGACAAGTGGTTTTCAGCAAGGAAATATCTGCAAGCACTGAAATTGTCGGTAACAAGTGATTGTGTGGTGAGATGATTCATAGCGAGAAACAAGTAACAAAAGTAGCAACGGTGAAGCAAAGTGGCCCAATCCCTTTTGTAGCAAGGGACAAGCCTGGACAAAGTCTTATAGGAGGAAAAGCGCTCCCGAGGACACACGGGAATTTTTGTCATGCTAGTTTCATCATGTTCATATGATTCGCGATCGTTACTTGATAGTTTGATATCTGGGTGGACCGGCACTTGGGTCCTGCCCTTACTTGGACAGGCATCCCACTTATGATTAACCCCTCTCGCAAGCATCCGCAACTACGAAAGAAGAATTAACACAAAGTCTAACCATAGCATTAAACTAGTGGATCTAAATCAGCCCCTTACGAAGCAACGCGTAAACTAGGGTTTAAGCTTCTGTCACTCTAGCAACCCATCATCTACTTACTACTTCCCAATGCCTTCCTCTAGGCCCAAAATAATGGTGAAGTGTTATGTAGTCGACGTTCACATAACACCACTAGAGGAAAAACAACATACAACACATCAAAATATCGAACGAATACCAAATTCACATGACTACTATTAGCATGACTTATCCCATTTCCTCAGGAACAAAAGTAACTACTCACAAAGCATAATCATATTCATGACCAGAGAGGTAATGAGTAGCATCAAGGATCTGAACATAAACTCTTCCACCAAATAATCCAACTAGCATCAAATACAAAGAGTAATTAACACTACTAGCAACCTTACAAGTACCAATCGGAGTCGCGAGACGGAGATTGGTTACAAGTGATGAACTAGGGTTTGGAGATGAGATGGTGCTGATGAAGATGTTGATGGTGATGAGTCCCCTCCGATGACAGGAGTGTTGGTGATGACGATGGCGATGATTTCCCCCTTCGGGAGGGAAGTTTCCCCAGGAGGATCATCCTGCGGGAGCTCTAGATTGGTTCTGCTCAAGTTCCGCCTCGTGGCGGCGGCGAATCCACGAAAAAGCTCCTCGCTGATTTTTTTCTGGACGAAACCCTTCATATAGCAGAAGAGGGGGGCCAGTGGGCGAGGAGGCTGCCCCCAAGCCCCCTTGGCACGGCCAGGGGGTGGCTGCACCAAGCAGGCTTGTGGCCACCTGCTGGCGCTCCTCTGGCGCTTCTTCCGCCCAGAATTTTTATAAATCCGGAAAACAATCCTCGTTGATTTTTATGGCGTTTGGACTTGCGCAGAATAGGTATCTCAACTTTGGTCCTCTTTCAAGCCAGAATTCAAGCTGCCGGCATTCTTCCTCTTCATGTAAACCTTGCAAAATAAGAGAGAAAAGGCATAAGTATTGTACTGTGAAGTGAAATTATAGCCCAAGAAGCGATAAATATCAACAAGAAAACATGATGCAAAATGGACGTATCAACTCCCCCAAGCTTAGACCTCGCTTGTCCTCAAGCGAAAGCCTAGCTCAATAAACATGTCCACATGATTAGGGAGAGAGGTGTCGACAAAACAAGAAACGAACATCCATGCATCATGATCACGATCACAACAACAATACCAACATATAATCTCTCATGCTAAAGTGATAATTCCTTCACAAAGTAAAGCATGGATTAAGAACCTTACCGAGAAGTAACAACCGATAGCCTTTAGTCATTGAAGCAATTGCAATTTACCACAACATCAGAAAGATTCAGAGAAGAGCTTGTAAAGAAAATCCACATACTCAATCATTCTTTCGTTCTCTACAATTGCTACAACTCACGTGGTACTCATGAGATCAAAGTTTCAGCTGGACATGCAGAAAGATAGGGGCTTACAGTTTTGCCTCCCAACCGCTTACCTCAAGGGTAATGTCAACTAT
This sequence comes from Hordeum vulgare subsp. vulgare, assembly GCF_904849725.1. Lineage (NCBI taxonomy): Eukaryota > Viridiplantae > Streptophyta > Magnoliopsida > Poales > Poaceae > Hordeum > Hordeum vulgare. The sequence goes on along the minus strand of NC_058522.1, from coordinate 146,789,574 downwards.
AATAATTCATGAATACTTACTTCTGAATTGACATATGAATATAGATCTTTCCCAAGCATATGTCGTTAGCCAAGATAAAGGCGAAATAAGGAATTGGTGTGGACCACCATGTCTCTTTCAAGGGCAAAACGTAAAGGTACAAGATAGGCCCTTCGCAGAGGGAAGCAGAGGTTGTCATGCGCTTTTGAGGTTTGGATCTGTGTCCTCTTGGTGCGGAGGAACGTCACTTTATATTGACTCCGGTGATAAAGAACTTTAGTATGCAGACTGTCGCTTTTATGTCTTCCTCATCACAGGTTCGTATAAAGCTTATTTTCCACACACTAATAGATCATAAGTATTAGAGAGCAATTTTTATTGCTTGCACCGATGACAACTTACTTGAGGGATCTTATTCAATCCATAGGTAGGTATGGTGGACTCACATGGCAAAACTGGGTTGATGGTTTATGGATGCACAAGTAGTATCTCTACTTAGTGCAGGAGGTTTGGCTAATGTGAGGTGGAAGCAATCGTCACATGCTAAGGGATCTGTAATCATATAACATTGTTCAGAGCCAAGCAAACACAATTCATTATGTTGTCTTCCTTGTCCAACATCTACTTCTAGGCATGCAATAGTTTAGTGAGTGTTCACAATCATAGATGGTGTCAGAGATGATATATTTATATGTGAACATCTCCATCTTTATCACTTCCTATTAATTGCAACAATGACCAAGGTCTACGTTTGTCTACCCTCAACAAGTTTCAATCAACATTCTTTTTATATGTGAAGCCATCACTTCCCATAAGATCATTACATGATATTTCATGCTTTTGTTCTTTTCTCACTCTATTGATCATGGCAAGAGGCAAAGCCCTTCAACTAAGACACTCTTTATTATATGGCTCACGAGCTCGAATACATCGGGGGTGACTCAAAGCAAAACTCAAGACTAAACACTAAGACTTTTAATCTACTAGAGAAAGAGAAAACTGAAAAAGAACAAACTAAAACAAAGGTAAAGGAAAAAGATGTGATGGTGATACGATACCGGGGCAACTCCCCCAAGCTTGGCAAAAGCCAAGGGGATTGCCCGTACCAGTGCTCAGTTGTCTTCATTTGCTGGTGATGGTGGTGGAGTTGTTGCAACATGAGTTTGATCCTCCGTCTTCCAAGGCATAGGTGCTCCATCATGGAAAGACGAACGAGTCTTCGGAATCCTCAAATCTGCAGCCAACTGTATTGATTTAAATCTATACTCAAACTCACAGTATTGGTTCTGCAGGTCATAGATCTGGGCTGGAGTTGATCAATCCTGCCATAGAGCCTGGAGAGGTGCTTCCAAATGTCATTGTCATCAATCCTGTGCTTGTTGGTGAACTCCGTGATCATCATGTGGTTGGCATTGAGTCCACGCTCCACCATCCCCTGGCACTTGAAGTCTTATTGCTCCATTGCTTCGAGCCTCGTCTGCATGCTTCAGGTCTTCTTGGGCCCCTCAACATCACGGATGTCCAACATACCTTCCCGCATCTCGATAGATTGAGAGTGTTGCAGCACTCCCGTGAGGTAGGGATTGATGACCTTCTCAAAGATCTTGTCCTTCGGAACTTTTGGGGAAGTCATAGCGATCTAGATCTGCAACCAAAACAGGCTCGAAACAAAAAACAGAGGAAATCTGCGAGATACAGGGGTCAGACCAAACGAGAGAATATATAATGATTTTTTCCAGACAAGAAGGAGTACTCCGCACGAAAACGGAGTCCGGGAGGCGCACGAGGTGGCCACAAGCCCCCAGGCGCGGCTAGGCGGTGGGCCGCGCCTGGCAGGCTTGTCGCCTCCTTGCACACTTTCCGGACTACTTCCAATTTTTGTATTTTTTCAAATATTCCAAAACGGAGAAGATTTCCTACTGGAAAAGTTTTGGGCTCTGTTTTCTTACCGAATCACATACCTCTTCGTTTTCGGAGTCTGAAACAGGCTGATAAATATCCCTTAGGTATTCTTCCGGAGTTATGGTATTGATAATATTGCTTTCAACATTTATGGGAGTACCTGAGATATAATGCTTGATTCTCTGCCCATTTACAACTCTCGGAGAATTACCATCCGTGTTGTTGATCTTCATAGCACCGGAACGATATACTTCCTCAACAACATAGGGACCTTCCCATTTAGAGAGAAGCTTGCGTGCAAAGAATCTTAAACGAGAGTTATATAGCAACACATAATCACCTACATTGAACTCACGCTTTTGTATCCTCTTATCATGCCACCTCTTAACCTTCTCTTGGAGGAACTTGGCATTCTCATATGCTTGAGTTATGCATTCATCAAGCGAGTTAATGTCAAATAACCTCTTCTCACCAGCAAGTTTGAAATCAAAGTTGAGCTCTTTGATTGCCCAATAAGCTTTATGCTCTAGCTCAAGAGGTAAATGACATGCTTTACCGTACACCATTTTCTACGGAGACATGCCCATGGGATTCTTATAGGCAGTTCTATAAGCCCACAGTGCATCATCGAGCTTCTTAAACCAATTCTTTCTAGACCTGTTGACAGTCTTCTGTAGAATTAGTTTAATTTCTCTATTGCTTAGATCTACTTGACCACTGGACTGAGGGTGATAGGGGGACGCAATTCTATGGTTGACATCGTACTTAGCAAGCGTTTTACGGAAAGCACCATGAACGAAATGTGAACCACCGTCGGTCATTAGTTATCTAGGAACTCCAAATCTAAAGATTACTTCTTTAAGCATCCTGATAGAAGTGTTGTGATCAACACTACTAGTGGGGATAGCTTCTACCCACTTAGTGACGTAATCAACATCAACTAGGATATGAGTATACCCGTTGGATTTTGGAAACGATCCCATATAATCAAAGCCCCAGACATCAAATGGTTCAATGAAAAGTGAATAGTTCATAGGCATTTCCTGGCGTTTGCTAATATTACCTATTCTTTGACATTCGTCACAAGACAAGACGAACTTACGGGCATCCTTGAAGAGAGTGGGCCAATAGAAACCTGATTGCAATACCTTGTATGCAGTTCTATCTCCCGCATGGTGTCCTCCGTAGGCCTCGGAGTGACAGTTCTATAGGATCTGTCCCTGTTCGTGTTCAGGTACACAACGTCTAATAACACCATCTACTCCTTCCTTATAATGGTGAGGATCATCCCAAAAGTAATGTCTCAAGTAAAATAAGAATTTCTTCTTTTGCTGGTATGTGAAACTAGGTGGTATATATTTGGCAACAATATAGTTTGCATAATCAGCATACCACGGTGCACTACGTGAAGCATTTATTACATTCAGTTGCTCATCGGGAAAGCTATCATCAATAGGTTGTGGGTCATCAAGAACGTTCTCCAACCTAGACAAGTTATCTTCTACGGGGTTATCAGCACCCTTTCTGTCAACAACGTGCATATCAAATTCTTGTAACAACAGAACCCATCTGATAAGTCTAGGTTTAGCGTCCTTCTTCTCCATGAGGTACATAATAGTAGCATGATAAGTGTGAATAGTGACTTTGGAATCAACTATGTAAGACCTGAACTTTTCACATGCAAACACGACTGCTAAATATTCCATCTCTATAGTAGCATAGTTTATCTGGGTACTGTGTAGAGTTTTACTAGCATAATGAATAACATTCAACTTCTTGGCAACTCTTTTCCCTAGAACAGCACCAACAGCATAATCGCTAGCATTAGACATGATTTCAAACGACAAGTTCCAATCAGGTGGTTGAACAATAGGTGCGGTTATCAAAGCCCTCTTAATTATTTTGAAGGCTTCCTCACAATCATCCTCAAAGACAAAAGGAATATCCTTTTGCAGGAGATTGTAAGAGGCCTAGAAATCTTAGAGAAGTCTTTAATGAACCTTCTATAGAAACGAGCATGACCAAGGAAACTTCTTATACCTTCGATATCCGTGGGGTATGGCATTTTCTCGATTGCATCAACCTTAGCCTTATCGACTTCAATACCTATTTCAGAAATTTTATGTCCTAAGACGGTGCCTTCATTAACCATAAAGTGGCACTTCTCCCAGTTCAAGACAAGATTGGTGTCTTTACATCTCTGCAAGACTCGATCAAGGTTCCTGAGGAAATCATCAAAAGAAGACCCGTAAACGGAAAAGTCATCCATGAAAACCTCAACAATCTTTTCACAAAAGTCAGAGAATATAGCCATCATACATCTTTGAAAGGTGGCAGGTGCATTACATAAGCCAAAAGGCATACGGCTATAAGCAAAGGTACAGAAAGGGCAGGTGAAAGTGGTTTTTTCCTCATCAGATTGTGTAACTGGTATTTGGGAGAAACCAGAATAACCGTCTAGAAAGCAGAAGTGTGTGTGTTTAGACAGTCTTTCTAGCATTTGGTCGATAAAAGGCAGAGGGTAATGATCTTTCCTAGTGGCTTTATTCAATTTCCTAAAATCGATCACCATCCTATAGCCAGTGATAATCCTCTGTGGGATCAATTCATCCTTATCATTAGGGACAACGGTAATGGCTCCCTTCTTAGGGACGCAATGCACCAGACTCACCCAATCACTATGAGCAACAGGATAGATGATACCTGCTTCCAGGAGCTTTAGTATTTCTTTTCTCACTACTTCTTTCATCTTAGAATTTAATCTCCTTTGATGATCAACAACTGGTTTGAAATCATGATCAGTTTTAATCTTGTGCTGACATAGAGTAGGACTAATGCCCTTAAGATCATCAAGAGTATATCCAATAGCAACACGGTGCTTCCTCGGAGTTTTTAGTAACTTCTTTTCTTCATGCTCTGAGAGGCTAGCACTAATAATAACAGGATATATCTCCTTTTCATCAAGATAAGCATACTTAAGAGTATCAGGCAACTGTTTAAGCTCGAACACAGGATCACCCTTTGGTGGGGGTGGATCCCCAAGCAGTTCAACAGGCAGATTATTCTTAAGGATAGGATATTGTTCCAAGACAACTCTATCTATCTCATCCCTTTCATCCATATGCATATCATTTTCATGCTCAAGCAAGCATTGTTCTAAGGGATCAGTAGGAGGCACGGCAATAGAAGCTAAGGCAATAGTTTCATCCCTACTAGGCAACTCCTTTTAATGAGGTTGTCTACCAAACTTAGAGAAATTGAACTCGTGTGACACACCTTCAAAGCCAACAGTGACAGTTTGCTTCTCACAATCAATATGAGCATTGACAGTATTGAGAAAGGGTCTACCAAATATGATGGGACAAAAGCTATCTTGTGCGGTAGCAAGAACGAGGAAATCATTAGGACACTTCATTTTACCACACAAGACTTCAACCTCCCTTACAATTCCCACAGGGCAGATAGTATCTCTATTGGCAAGATGAATAGTGACATCAATAGGCTCTATCTCAACACGTGCAATCTCTTCTTTGATTTCATCATATATGGATTGAGGTATTGCACTAACACTAGCACCCACGTCACATAAGTCATGATAACAATGATCTCCTATCTTAATAGAAACAACACACATGCCAACAACAGGCCTATGTTTGTCTCTAGCGTGAGGTTTAGCAATTTTAGCAGCATCTTCACAAAAGTGAATACTATGTTCCTCAACATCGTCAGACAGAAGATCTTTGATGATAGCAATGCTAGGTTCAACTCTAATTTTCTCACGGGGTGCATGTGTTCTAATATAGCCTCTATGTATCACAGTTGAAGCTTTATAATGATCCTTTATCCTAACAGGGAAAGGTGGTTTCTCAATGTACGCACTAGGAACAATAGGCTCATTATAGGCAATGACTTTCTCTTCAACTAGATTGGGTTTAACTACATTGAATTCTAACGGAGGATGATATTTAAACCACTTCTCTTTGGGGAGATCAATATCAGCGACAAATGATTCACACAAAGAAGCTACTATCTCAGAGTCAAGTCCATACTGAGCGCTAAAATCACTAAAGGTATTTGTTTCAAGAAAGGATTTAACGCAATCAAACGTGAAATTCATACCTGACTCCTTACCTTCTTCAAGCTCCCAATCTTCAGAGTTGCATTTAATTCTATCCAATAAATTTCATTTGAAGTCAATATCTCTCTTCATAAAAGAACCGGTACAAGAAGTGTCAAGCATGGTGCGATCATCGTGAGAAAGCCGAGCATAGAAGTTCTGAATGATAATTTCTCTCGAGAGCTCATGATTAGGGCATGAATATAGCATTGATTTAAACCTCCCCAAGCTTGAGCGATGCTTTCTCTATCACGAAGCCAAAAATTATAAACATAATGCCGATCACGATGTACTAAATGCATAGGATAAAACTTTTGATGAAATTCCAATTTCAACCAATTGTAGTCCCATGATCCAGTATCATCACATAGCATATACCATGTCAACGTCTTATCCTTAAAAGATAAAGGAAAGACCTTCTTCTTGACCTCATCCTCGGGCAAACCTGCAAGCTTAAATAAACCACAAACTTCATCTACATAGATTAGATGCAAGTCTAGATGTGATGTTCCATCTCCTGTAAAAGGATTAGCCAGCAGTTTCTCAAGCATACCCGAAGGAAATTCAAAGCAAATATTTTCAGTAGGTGCAGCAGGTTGAGGAGCAACTATTTGTGCTTCCGTTCGAGGTGAAGATACCCCGAACAAGCCCCTCAAAGGATTAGTATCCATAGTGACAAGTGACAATAAATTTCATCACAATATATGAATGTTTCCTTACCAAGTTCCACTTACCAAAGGCGCTTCACTCCCTGGCAACGGCGCCAGAAAAGAGTCTTGATGACCCACAAGTATAGGGGATCAATCGTAGTCCTTTTGATAAGTAAGAGTGTCGAACCCAACGAGGAGCAGAAGGACGTGACAAGTGGTTTTCAGAAAGGAAATATGTGCAAGCACTGAAATTATCAGTAACAAGTGATTGTGTGGTGAGATGATTCGTAGCGAGCAACAAGTAAAAAAAGTAGCAACGGTGCAACAAAGTGGCCCAATCCCTTTTGTAGCAAGGGACAAGCCTGGACAATGTCTTATAGGAGGAAAAGCGCTCCTGAGGACACATGGGAATTTCTCTCATGCTAGTTTCATCATGTTCATATGATTCACATCCGTTACTTTGATAGTTTGATATGTGGGTGGACCGGCGCTTGGGTACTGCCCTTACTTGGATAGGCATCCCACTTATGATTAACCCCTCTTGCAAGCATCCGCAACTATGAAAGAAGAATTAAGACAAAGTCTAACCATAGCATTAAACTAGTGGATCCAAATGAGCCCCTTACGAAGCAACGCATAAGATAGAGTTTAAGCTTCTGTCACTCTAGCAACCCATCATCTACTTACTACTTGCCACTGCCTTCCTATAGGCCCAAAATAATGGTGAAGTGTTATGTAGTCGACGTTCACATAATACCAATAGAGGAAAAACAACATACAACACATCAAAATATCAAACGAATACCAAATTCAAATGACTACTATTAGCATGACTTATCCCATGTCCTCAGGAACAAAAGTAACTACTCACAAAGCATAACCATATTCATGACCAGAGAGGTAATGAGTAGCATAAAGGATCTGAACATAAACTCTTCCACCAAATAATCCAACTAGCATCAACTACAAAGAGTAATTAACACTACTAGCAACCTTACAAGTACCAATCGGAGTCGCGAGACGGAGATTGGTTACAAGTGATGAACTAGGGTTTGGAGATGAGATGGTGCTGATGAAGATGTTGATGGTGACGAGTCCCGTCCGATGAGAGGAGTGTTGGTGATGACGATGGCGACGATTTCCCCCTGGGGGGGGCAGTTTCCCCGACAGGATCGTCCTGCAGGAGCTCTAGATTGGATCTGCTCAAGTTCCGCCTCGTGGCCGCGGCGAATCCACGAAAAAGCTCCTCCCTGATTTTTTTCTGGACGAAACCCTTCATATAGAAGAAGAGGGTGGCAGTGGGCCAGTAGGCTGCTGATACGTCTCCGTCATATCTACTTTTCCGAACTCTTTTGCCCTTGTTTTGGACTCTAATTTGCATGATTTGAATGGTACTAACCCGGACTGACGCTGTTTTCAGCAGAATTGCCATGGTGTTGTTTTTGTGCAGAAATGAAATTTCTTGGAACGTCCGGAAAATTTGCGGAGATTTTTTCCGGAATAAAAGAAAAATACATGCGCAAAGATACACCGGAGGGGGTGTGCCAGTGGGCCACAAGCCCACACGGCGCGGCCACCCCCCTAGGTCGCGCCATGCAGGCTTGTGGGGCCCACGTGTCACCCCCGCCCCCAATCTCAGTTCTATATCTTCCGTTTCGCCTGGAAAAAATCATAGAGAAGGTTTCATCACGTTTTTCGATACGGAGGCGCCGCCACATCCTGTTCTTCATCTGGAGGGCAGATCTAGAGTCCGTTTCGGGCTACGGAGAGGGGAAATCGTCGCCATCGTCATCATCAACCTTTCTCCATCGACAATTCCATGATGCTCTTCATCGTTCGTGATTAATCTCATCGTAGGCTTGCTGCATGGTGATGAGTTGGATGAGATCTATCATGTAATCGAGTTAGTTCTTGACGGGGATTGATCCCTAGTATCCACTATGTTCGAGATTGATGTTTCTACTACTTGGCTATGCTTAATGCTTGTCACTTGGGCCCGAGTGCCATGATTTCAGATCTGAACCTATTATGTTGTCGCCAATATATGTGTGTTTTAGATCCTATCTTGAAAGTTGTAGTCACCTACTATGTGTTATGACCCGGCAACCCCGGAGTGACAATAGCCGGAACCACTCCCGGAGATGACCATAGTATGAGGAGTTCATGTATTCACCGCGTGTTAATGCGTTGGTCCAGTTCTTTATTAAAAGGAGAACCTTCATATCCCGTAGTTTCCATTAGGACCCGTTGCCACGGGAGGGATGGAAAATAGATGTCATGCAAGTTCTTTTCCCTAAGCACGTATGACTACATACGGAATACATGCCTACATTAGATCGATGAATGGGAGATAGCCACATATCTCTCCGTGTTATATCTGCTACATGATGAATCACATCCGTCACACTCATCCATCACCGATCCACTGCCTATGACTCTTTTACTACTGGTTCTCACTACGTTACTTTGCCTAGGCTTGTCCCTTGCTACAAGAGGGATTGGGCCACTTTGTTGTGCTGTCACCTTGTTGTTGTTGCTACTGCTGTTACTTCTTACTTTGCTGCTGCTGCTACTGATGTTACTTGCTACTCCGATGTTACTTGTTGCAATACTTTGTTGGCGTTAACTTCCCATCAACAAGTCTTTTTCTAGCATCGTTGCCAGGGGTTGTCAAAGCTTTTTCTGGTGTCGTTGCTATCATACTACCTTGCTACTGATACTTTGCTTGCAGACACTAATCTTTCAGGTGTGGTTGAATTGGCAATTCAGCTGCTAATACTTGAGAATATTCTTTAGCTTCCCCTTGTGAGCGAATCAATAAATTTAGGTTGAATACTCTACCCTCGAAAATTGCTGCGATCCCATACGCTTGTGGGACATCAAATCTTTTTCTGGCGCCGTTGCCGGGGAGGCACAGCTATATTCTCTGAGTCACTTGGGATTTACGTCTGCTGATCACTATGAGCAATCTGAAAGATCCAAGAACTAAAATCCTACATTCCACTACGAGGAGAGGTAAGGAACTGCCATCTAGCTCTCCTATTGATTCACCTTCAGTTCTGAGTAAGTTTGCGACTTTCCCTCCTGCTAGCAATCTTGATATGTCGCCTGTGCTTGATGATGCTACTTCTGCTGCCCATGATGCTTGTGATGCTATGCTTGATACTATGCCTGATGATGCTATGCTAGATGCTATGCCTGATGATGCTATGCTTGATACTATGCCTGATGATGCTATGCTTCATACTATGCCTGCTATGCCTGATACTGCTTTGCCACTTGGTGCCCTTGATACACATATTGCTAGAGTTGCTGCTAGATGTGATGATACTTCTGAAACTGGTGATACTATTGAAGTAGAACCTACTACAATTTCTGAATTGCCTGTTATGCCTGATATGCGCTATGTTATGGAGGGAGAGATAGACGAGGATTTTCTTGCGTGTAAGGATAGCTATGATGTTGAGAAACTTCTGCGCAAGTGGAAAGAAAAATCTCTAAACGCTAGGATGAAATACGACCCGAACTTTGCCACTTCGCCTATCTTTGTGACCGATAAGGATTATGAATTCTCTGTCAACCCTGAGTTAATCACTCTAGTCGAATCTTATCCTTTTCATGGTTATGAGTCTGAAACGGTTGTAGCCCATATTACCAAACTGCACGATATAGCCACCCTATTCACTAGTGAGGAAAAGATCCGCCACTACTATATGCTTAAGTTATTTCCTTTCTCGTTAAAGGATGATGCTAAGAGCTGCTTCACTTCTCTTGCTCCTGGTTGTGTGCGTAGCCCCTAGGATATGGTCTACTACTTCTCTGAAAAATATTTCCCTGCCCATAAGAAGCAAGCTGCCTTGCAGTAAATATACAACTTTTCTCAAGCTGAAGAAGAGAGTCTCCCACAAGCTTGGGGGAGGCTTATCCAGCTACTGAATGCTTTGCATGATCACCCTCTAGAGAAGAATGAGATACTTGATATCTTATATAATGGACTTACTGATGCTTCCAAAGACAACCTAGATAGTTGTGCTTGTAGTGTTTTTAGGGAACAAACCATAGAACAAGCTGAGATTCTGTTGAATAACATCTTGTGCAATGAGAATGCTTGGACTATTCCCGAGCCACCTCCTAAGCCAACTTCGAAGAGAAGAGGTTTTCTATTCCTCAGTCCTGAAGATATGCAAGAAGCCAAGAAATCTATGTGAGAGAAAGGCATTAAATCTGAAGATGTCAAAAATCTACCACCTATCGAAGAGATCCATGGTCTCGATAACCCGATACAGGTAGTAGAAGTAAATTCTCTGCGTAGGTTTGATGAGAGTGATATTCCTTTTGATAAACCTGCTAGCTTATGCATGGATGAATTTGATAACTTTGTTGCCAAACAACAAAGTTTCAATGATTATGTTAGCAGACAATTGGAAAAGAATGCTCGTATGCTTAGTCAGTTAAGTGCTTGTGTGGACAGAAATGTCAATGATCTTAAGCTTTTGAGTAAACATGCTTCCATGGTTACTACTCAGGTACAACAAGAACTTAAAGCTCAAAATGACTTGCTCAATGAGTTGAATGACAATGTCGTCAGAGTCGTTACTAGAGGCGGTAGAATGACCCAGGAACCTTTGTATCCTGAGGGTCATCCCAAGAGAGTTGAACAAGAGTCTCAAGGATTTAGCACTGATGCACCTAGTCATCCTAGAAAGAAGACGAAAGATGATAGGAACTTGCACGCTAGCAACCCTGTTGCTGCTACCCCTGAGAGTCTAAACGATGCCTCTATCTCTGATGCTGAGACACAATCTGGAGATGAACATGAGCCTAATGATAATATCAATAGTGATGTTCATGAAGATGCTCAACCTAGCAATGAAAAGGATGTGGAGATTGAACCTAGTGTTGATCTTGATAACCCACAGCCTAAGACAAAGAGATACGATAAGAATGACTTCGCTGCTAGGAAGCATGGTAAAGAAAGGGAACCATGGGTTCAGAAACCTATGCCCTTTCCTCCCAAACCATCCAAGAAAAAGGATGATGAGGATTTTGAGCGCTTCGTTGAAATGATCAGACCTATCTTTCTACAGATGCGTTTGATTGATATGCTCAAAATGTCTCCATATGCTAAGTACATGAAAGATATTGTGACTAATAAGAGGAGGATACCTGATCTTGAGATCTCAGCCATGCTTGCCAATTACACTTTCAAGGGTGGAACTCCTAAGAAACTAGGTGATCTAGGTGTGCCCACTATACCTTGCACCATTAAAGGCGACTACGTTAGAACTGCGTTATGTGACCTTGGAGCCGGTGTTAGTGTTATGCCTCTCTCTCTTTATCGTAGACTTGAGCTGGATAAGTTGACACCCACTGAAATCTCTCTGCAAATGGCCGACAAATCAACTGCTTCCCCTACCGGCATTTGTGAGGATGTCCCTGTTGTGGTTGCTAATACCACTATCTTAACAGACTTTGTTATCTTGGATATTCCCGAGGACGATGACATGGCTGTCATCCTCGGAAGACCCTTTTTAAACACCGCAGGGGCTGTTATAGATTGCAATAAAGGCAATGTCAATTTACATGTCAATGGTAATGAGCATACGGTGCACTTCCTGAAGAAACAATATCGAGTACATTGCATCAATGCTATCGAGAAAACTTCATCGATTCTTATCGGGAGCTTTGAATGCCCTATTCCTTGTGTCAAGATGAAGTATGATTTGCTTGTTGGGGAGATACACATCCCCGTTGAGGTGACCTAGTGACTATTCGGAAATTCCCAGTTCTCTTTTTGCGATTCGAGAAAGTTTTGTCGAGGGGATTTGATCAACCCATTTGACGGATCTCTTTCGATGACCATGAGATGGATGAATCAAGGAGTCACAAACCTCTGTTCCAAGCTTTCACTTTAGGTTGCTTAGAAGAAAAATGATAGATTTAGTTTAGTTTTCCCTGTGTTCTGTCTTAGCATCTGGTAGAAAAATACCCCAAAAATAAAAGTTCTCCGAACCCTGTGAAAATCACGTATGATTTTTTCAGGATTTTTTGAAAAATACTGGACAAAGAGTCTATCTGGGGGCCACACCAGTGGGCCAGAAGCCCTAGGGGCGCGGGCACCCCCTGGACATGCCACCCAGGCTTGTGGGGCCCATAGGCACCCCCTCCACTCATTCTTGCTCCCATCCAGTTCTCCTACCTCCAGAAAAAATTGTTTCGCAGCTCAAACCCGTGTTCTTGCTCCTCTTGCTGGGATTTTCGATCTCTTTGCTCAAATCACCGTTCTTTGAACTGTTTTGGGGAAATTACTCCTTGGTAAGTGACTCCTCCATTGGTACAATTAGTTTTTGCTCTAGTGCCTTATACTCCGCGTATTTTTTCTGCCTTGGTGACCATGTTCTTGACCATTGTATGCTGATTCTAGCTGGTCGCAAGTAGTTTTGATGCGTAATACGGTCTCTAGGCACTTGTTGGAGTAGTTGCTACGAGTTTCGTTGAGCCTTATTCACTTTTCCTGAGAGTCACTAAAAATTTCAGAAAATTTCAGAGATAGAAAAGGGAAAAGATGAGGAGGTTCTTGAGAGGCTCGTCAAGCCGTGAACCCAACGATGATGGGAGTGAGAAGAAGCTCAAGTATCCGGTCCCTCAAGTCGCGGAATTTCGAGCATGCGAGTGGCCAAGCGACGTGTTCTTACTCGCAGCTGGAATTTATGAGGACTTTTATCACTTGGTGGAGAATGCAGGCCTTACCGCCTTCATTGAAGATAAGTGTTTGCAATACCTCCTCCTCACCAATATCTTTGTACAAAGCTTTAGCTTCTATCCGAGGAAGAATCCTTCTATGGTTGAGTTTAAACTTTATGATGTCCCCCAGCGCATGTCACTCCAGGATTTTTGCAATGTTTGCAAATTATCTTACATAGGGGATATTCATGAACCTCGTCAACGGGACTTGGAAGCTTTTATATGTACAATTGATGTAGGAGAGGAGAGAGGAGTGTCTTGCGCTAGAGCTGCTAGCATTCATTTTCCCGTGCTTCGGTACTTCTCACTATTTGTGGGAAAATGTTTGATTGGTCGTGGGAAAGCTGGGTCACTTAGTTCCCCAGATCTTGCGATATTGCGCGAAGCCCTTTATAATGTTAAAACTTATAGCTTGGGCGCTATAGTAGCTCAACGGTTGAACCTTAACCGTTCTAAAGGTGTTGTCTATGGAGGTATCTATGCTACCCGTCTTGCCGGACACTTTGAGATACCCATTAGACTTGAGGAGGAAGAAGAGATGCTTCTTCCCGAGAGATATCTAGATTACGATAGCATGGTTTGCCATGACTTTCTTGATAGAGATATAGGTGGTAGAATGATTTATAACCTGGTATTTAGTCAGGGTACTCGTGAGACAATTACTTTGCCTTCTCCTTCTTTGTTCAGTTTTCATGCAGGCAGGTACACTATTATGCCCTCAAACATCTACGCATATTGGGGCTTAGCCCAACCACAGGTGCCCGTGCCCGAGCCGCCAGTCGAGTACCAGACGCCAGTTTATCAGTGGGAGCCGGAGGAGCTCACACAACAGTGGCATCCTCAGTCCACTCTGGAATATCCCGGAGTTGGTTATTTCCATCCTTGGGAGTAGACCAAGTTAGGCCAAAAGCCTAAGCTTGGGGGAGTACGTGTTATCACCGACTTTACATTCTTGCTTATGCTTTCACTTTGTTAGCTAGTGTTCACACTTTGCCACTATATCATCCATGCTAGTTTATTTTCTTTTTCTCGTTTTCTTTTTTTGTGTGTCTGTCTAGTTTGAGAAAAAAAACCAAAAAAGATTTTCTTTTCCTCTTTTTCTTGTTGGGAGCTTTCCCGTGTAGATAGTTTTCTTTTTCTTTGGGTCAAGGTAGAAGACCTTGGTTACAATGTTTAGTGGCTCTTGCGTGCATACCTGTTTAGCATTCAAAGAGCCATATTACTTTGTCTTCTCCTTCGCGTTTGCCTGCAGATTCCAGCTTTAGTCCAATGCATGAGCACTCTTATTATTGTTCACATTGTTCGGTCGTGCAAGTGAAAGGCAATAATGACGATATATGATGAAGTGACTGAGCCTGGAAAAGCTGGTATGAACTCGATCTTTTTTTTTGTAAATATGACTAGCTCATCATGCCTGATTCAGCTTTGTTGTGATAGAAACATGTTTGCAATGACAACTTAGAGATCATAGTTGCTTATGCCATGCTTATTTAGCTAGGAGCTTATAATGGTCTATCTTGGTTGCCCACATGAATGTTGAGATGACTATGATGTAGTATGATAGGATGGTATCCTCCTTTGAATGTTTCAAGTGGCTTGACTTGGCGCATGTTCATGCATGTAGTTGAAAACAAATCAACATAGCCTCTATGATGTTCATGTTCATGGTGATTTATGTCCTACTCATGCTTGCACTCAATGTTAGTTACTCTCAATGCATTTTGATGACTGTTGTCGCTCTCTAGTTGGTCGCTTCCCAGTCTTTTGCTAGCCTTCACTTGTACTAAGCGGGAATACTGCTTGTGCATCCACTCCCATAAACCCAAAGTTGTGCCATATGAGTCCACCATATCTACCTATGTGCGGTATCTACCAGTCGTTCCAAGTAAATTTCCATGTGCCACTCTCTAAATCTTCAAGAAAAAATCTATTTTGCATGCCCGAACCGCTCATCTGGTGACATGGGGCTATTGGTATCTTCCATGCTAGGCGTGTTATCCTCGATATGTGTTTATTCACTATCATTCACGAGAAAGGGGCCGGTAATTGGAATTCCCAGTTCCATGCTCAAATCGAAAAGATAATTGCAAACAAAACTCCCCCAGGATTGATGTTGGTATGGACGGTATCCGAGGATTCGACTAGCCGTGGAGTGTGATTGATTGGTGGTGGGGGAGTCAAAACTTTACTTTTCTGTTTGGGAACCGCCTATAGCATGTGTAGCGTGGAAGATATTGAGAACTCTTAGTCATTGCATTGACAATAAAAGCATGCCACCCAAAATTATTATCTCTGTTTTCAAAGCTTGAGCTCTGGAACCTCTGCAAATCAATGCTTCCCTCTGCGAAGGGCATGTCTATTTATGTTCCTCTTGAGTCATCCTCCTCTTACAAAAGCACCAATTGGAGAGCACCTCTGTCTTTTTTATGCTTTCCTTTTAACTGTGTTGAGTATGACTATGACTGGATCTTCATTGCCACGAATTACAATGTTTAGTCAGCCCTTGGTCTTTTAAGGTGCTCTCCATTTATGTTTTGCGGTCTCAGAAAGATCTAGCGAGATACCATCTAGTCGTACTGCTTCATGTGGTTTCGATTGAAGTGTTGACACTTGAGGCTTATTATTATTTGCTCGCTAGTTGATTATGCCATTGATATGAGTTTACCGTGAGACCTAGATGTCATTAGCTTATGTGATTTGATTGTGATGTTGCTGAAATTGTGGTTGTGAGTTAGACATGGTTGCAACAACAAGATCAAACAGAGTTTGTCAAATTTTTCTTTTGTCTCTCTCAGTTTGTCAACTAAGATGCTTGAGGACAACCAAGGCTTTAAGCTTGGGGGAGTTGATAATCTCCGTCGTATCTACTTTTCCGAACTCTTTTGCCCTTGTTTTGGACTCTAATTTGCATGATTTGAATGGAATTAACCCGGACTGACGCTGTTTTCAGTAGAATTGCCATGGTGTTGTTTTTGTGCAGAAATGGAAGTTCTCGGAACGTCCTGAAAATTTACGAAGATTTTTTCTGGAATAAAAGAAAAATACCTACGCAAAGATCCACCGGAGGGGGCGTGCGAGTGGGCCACAAGCCCACATGGCGCGGCCACCCCCCTAGGCCGCGCCATGCCGGCTTGTGGGGTCCATGTGGCACCACCGCCCCCAATCTCAGTTCTATATCTTCCGTTTTTCCTGGAAAAAAAATCAGAGAGAAGGTTTCATCGCGTTTTGCGATATGGAGGCGCCGCCACATCCTGTTCTTCATCTGGAGGGCAGATCTGGAGTCCGTTTCGGGTTCCGGAGAGGGGAAACCGTCACCATCGTCGTCATCAACCCTTCTCCATCGGCAATTAATGCTCTTCGTCGTTCGTGAGTAATCTCATCGTAGGCTTGCTGGACGGTGATGAGTTGGATGAGATCTATCATGTAATCGAGTTAGTACTTGACAGGGATTGATCCCTAGTATCCACTATGTTCTAGATTGATGTTGCTACTACTTGGCCATGCTTAATGCTTGTCACTAGGGCCCGAGTGCCATGATTTCAGATCTGAACCTATTATGTTGTCGCCAATATATGTGTGTTTTACATCCTATCTTGCAAGTTGTAGTCACCTACTATGTGTTATGACCCGGCAACCCCGGAGTGACAATAGCCGGAACCACTCCCGGAGATGACCATAGTATGAGGAGTTCATGTATTCACCGCGTGTTAATGCATTTTCTGGTTCTTTATTAGAAGGAGAACCTTAATATCCCATAGTTTCCATTAGGACCCCGCTGCCACGGGAGGGATGGACAAAAGATGTCATGCAAGTTCTTTTCCCTAAGCACGTATGAATACATACGGAATACATGTCTACATTAGATCGATGAACGGGAGCTAGCCACATATCTCTCTGTGTGATAGCTGCTACATGATGAATCACATCCATCACACTCATCCATCACCGATCCACTGCCTACGAGTCTTTTACTACTAGTTCTCGCTATGTTACTTTGCCTAGGCTTGTCTCTTGCTACAAGAGGGATTGGGCCACTTTGCTGCTGTTGTCACTTTGCTACTGTTGCTACTGCTGTTACTTGTTACTTTGTTGCTGCTGCTACTACTGTTCCTTGCTACTCCGCTGTTACTTGTTGCAATACTTTGTTGGCGTTAACATCCCGTCAACAAGGCTTTTTCTAGCGCCGTTGACAGGGATTGTCAACGGTTTTTCTGGTGCCGTTGCTATCATACTACGTTGCTACTGATACTTTGCTTATAGACACTAATCTTTCAGGTGTGGTTGAATTGACAACTCAGCTGCTAATACTTGAGAATATTCTTTAGCTTCCCCTTGTGAGCGAATCAATAAATTTGGGTTGAATACTCTACCCTCGAAAACTGCTGAGATCCCATACGCTTGTGGGACATCAGCTGCCCACAAGCCCCCTTGGTGCGACAAGGGGGTGGCCGCGCCAAGCAGGCTTGTGGCCACCTGCTGGCGCCCCTTTGGCGCTTCTTCGGCCCAGTATTTTTAATAAATCCGGAAAAAAATCATTGTGATTTTTACGGCGTTTGGAGTTGCGCAGAATAGGTATCTCAACTTTTCTCCTCTTTCAAGACAGAATTCCAGGTGTCGGCATTCTCCGTCTTCATGTAAACCTTGCAAAATAAGAGAGAAAAGGCATAAGTATTGTACCATGAAGTCAAATAACAGCCCAAGAAGCGATAAATATCACCATGAAAACATGATGCAAAATGGACGTATCAATGGTCATGTTCAAAATATTGGGCAAACCCCTCCAAAACCCTTCTTGCCTATTTCAAGCTTTTGGAATATTTCTATAAGCAATATTCTCAATAAATACATGTAAAATTCGCGCATGTCACCTATGATATGTTTGATGATCTTGCCAAGTTTCATCTCAATCCAAGTTGATTTGACTCCGCTAAATTATTTAAAATCCTATCTGTCCAGATCCAAATTTGGACAACTCTACATTGCCAAGTGTATGCAATTGTGCTCAAATTTGGTGCACATGTTCTGATACTCCAATAATGCATCCACACCAACTCGTGCATCTAGGAGAATAGAAGAACTTGTTCCAAGCCCCTCAAAACCCTCTCTATTGATTTCTAACTTTGGTAAACTTTACATTATAAAGTTTCTCCATTTGATCCCAAACTTTTGTGGCATGCCTTAATGCTCAAATAATGCTCCCACGCCAAATATTGGATTTGTGGGAATTGGTTTGAATAGTTTTGCAAGCAGAAAGCCATTTATGCCCATTTCATGGGTTTTCCAAGTCTACATTGGAAACCTTTTCCACCAAATCCCAAATTTGGTGTCCAAGCTTATTTTCCTCTATTATTTAATCATGTTAAGTTTCATATAAATTGAAGTCTATCAGGTAGCCCTGACACTTATCAAACACCTTGTGTGCACTCACTAAAGTGGCTACTTTGGACCCTTCCGCTTTTACCCTTGAGCTCAACTTTCTACCAGAACTTCATATAGTTACATTTCACCTCCAGTAGCATTTCCATGACCTCTAGTCAAATATTTGAGAGAGACTCCATGTAACTATTCCTCATTTTTACCCTAGGATCACCATTTCTAAACCTCTTGCACCACTTCTGCTTAAGCCAAATCCCCCATCTCTTTCCAGGGGATTCCTAGCATCCCAAGGCATCATTTCAAACCAAGAGATGGTATGATCATGTAGGATAAATGAGTAGCACATCTACAAGTTCATTTCTGGCTAAAATATAACTTTGTACAGCATAGATAACATTCACAGACATCATGTTTCCCCAAGACTCCCCATTTGAGACCAATTTTCCTGAACTCTCAGTTTGCTGTTGCAAAGTTAACAGCAGTCAAACCCCAGTCTAGACTAGTCCTCTTAGGTTCAAACTCCACCAGTGCATCGTGGCATGCATGCCTTGCATGCTTGACACCTTGTCCTGGCCACGGTGAGGCCAAGGATACCAAGTGGGGTGGTGACCACCTCCCTGGAGTGCAGAAATGGTGCTCTGCACCTTGTTTCTTTCCTCCCGGACATTTCTAGCCGAATCAAGTTGTCTCAGTATGTCTCGGGCCTTCCTTTTGACCATTCCAAGTGCTTCCACCTACCAGCTAGCTTCCAAGATCCCTCTGGTGTGCGTGGCATCCATGCACCAGGAAGCTCCAGAGAGCTCCCGAGCTCTCTCTCCCTCTCCCCCTCTTATCTCCTCTCTCCCCGAGCCTCTGCTGCTCTTGAGTCTCTTCCCCTCTCCCTTGGGCTCCTCCAGAGCTTCCCCTTGTGCCCCCTCTCCTCTCGGGCTTTCTCCTCTTCCCCATGGACGCGGGGTAGAGCTCCGGCCTCCGCACAGGTTGGCGCGCCCCAGAGCCTCCCCTCGCCTCCTTCCGCCTCTACTAGAACCCTAGATCACCCCCAGTCTCTCCGACACCCCCGGCCGTCCTCCCTGCCGTCGAAGCCCTCTGGCTAGCTACGGCTGGCGCTGCTACCCGCCCCTGTCGAGGTCTCTCCCTGCCTCACTTGTGGCGATGGGGCTCCTCCCCCGATCACGCCTGGCAGCGGGGCAGTCGCCCCAGGCCTCAGGCGCGGCCACCTGCGTGGCAGAGCAGCCGGACCCACGGCGGTTGGCTCCTCCCTTGTCACCTGTTGCAAGGTTGAAGACGAGGAGGAGAGAGAGGGTGAAGCCAACAGGGCCCGCCTGTAAGCGGCACAAGGGCTGGGCCCGGCCGATAAGTGAAGACGCCCCGGCCTTTTTGCGCCTACCCTGAGCCGAAGGCGTATTCAAAAGAATACGCCTCGTGCGTGGCCAAGTTGCCCCTGGCCGAGCCGCTGGGCCGGCCCATCTGCTTGGCTAACGCCATGAGCGTTGAATAGACTCCGTGGTAATCCCCTTCTGTGTTTTCCTTTCTATGAAATTCAAAAACCTATATTAAATTCATCTGAGCTCCAAAACTTGTGATTTAAAATTTTGGAGGTCCCAAAAATAAAGGGCTATCCAAATATGTGCATTGCACATTTTTCCAAGCAACTTTTCTATTGTATTATTATTCAAATGCAGATTTGAATATATTTAGCCCCACCTTTCAAAAATCCTGCGGGGTGCAAATCAACTCCAAATGGAGTGATTCCAAATTCCAGAGCCTTTAATATCATGCCCTATTTTTGAAACCTTGGTCAACATTTTTATGTGGCATATTTATGTTGCAATAAATAAATAGCTCCCTTTTGCTATTTATCCAGTATTAGAAAATCCCTAGAATATTCACCTCAACTCCAAATCTAGTGAAACCACTTCCTAAATATTTCTAAAATTATTCTCAATTAAATGAGTGCCTCCACTCATTTTTATCATGATATTTTCGATAGACTTCCTTTAAGATCACATATTCCTCCCTTCGTCCATTCAAAAATCCATGATGGTCCAACTCTCCTCTAGCAAGCTTCAGGTATTTTTCTTATGACCACAGAGGTCTAAGAAATATATAACTTCCAGTTTTATAGCACTTTTGTTTCTGCTTGTTGTGTGGCTTATTGTGTTTGCTTCCGACGATAGTTGAAGGAGTAGTCGGAGTACTCAGAGTGGACCGGAAGACCTCGAAGACCCCGAGGACTTATGTGAGCAAAGGCAAGCAGCACTTTAATCATGTTTGAGCATATTTTATATTGCATGCTAGTGAAGCAAATATTTCCGTTGCATGTGATCATAAGTATCGGTAAATCATTGAAGTGATGTTACCGATGGCTTCTCCGGAGCACTTGCATTTTGAGCATGATCCTACCACCTATGAGGGTCACGCTAATATCACGTCGACAAGTAAAGCTAAGGATAGTAGTAGCATGAGCATGATGATGGTATAAATCAAAGGTTTATGAAAACCCCATCGGGTGCCACTAATGCTCGAGGGTGATGATGAGTTAGGTGGCCACTTTTGTTGAAGTGGTTCATCGGGTATTTCTGAGTGAGTGGTTTCAGAAATGGGATTAGATTTATGATCTATCGACCGTCCCAACCTTACACGTGCGACCACGTTACCCCTTTATGGGACGGGCCTTTGTTGATTACTCTGGTCGGTGCTAGCAAAGAGCCACATTACTAGTGGCAGGAGTGATGTGTGGTCACTCTCGTGACGGTGTCGTGACAGGTAGGGCGACTATGCCGTTTTTACGTGTTCCGAGCAAACCGTTGGTCCCCGCATGGATGATACTGTCGTGAGTCGGTGCTCGTAAGATGTACATCATGTGCACTGGGTACCAATCGAGTGGACCTCTTTGTCTAGTATCGTCAGGGGAAAGGCATTGATTGGGTACTTACCTCGGGTATGTTATATATCACGAGTCATGGATGATACGGAAGTTTCCCGGATCTTGTGGGTACAGCGTACAACCTCTGCAGAGTGTAAAACTATTCGAATAGTCGTGTCCATGGTCAAGGACAATTGGTAGGTGTTGCTTATAGGACGTACAGTCATTTTCGCATAAACCAAGTGTGTGCGTGTTTAATGGTGATATCTGAGAAAGATTGATATGACCAAGTTTGGAGACCTGGCATATCGGGTGCAACCGGAGTGTTCAGCCCATGACAGATATATTGGTATTTGTAACCTATTTTTCTAAATACCATCTAGCTTATGTTGCACATCCATGATCATGTTTATTCACAGTTAAGCTGCTATCCACCAATACTGCATATTACTTGTTACTGTACCAACTACATTATCCATATCATGGGCTGTTTGCGAGTACATTCAAAGTACTCATTGGCTTGCCACTGGTTATTTTATTGACCAGGTATGAGAGAGCAGGTTATGGTGAGGAGTAACTTGGTGGCGTTCCTGCGAGCTAGGATGCTTCCCAGTCAGAATGCGTGTAGGTTAAGGCTGATGGCATGGGTTCACGCTTTCGACCAATATTTCTGTTATTGGTCCAATTTGTTGTGTTGGCCCTCAAGGCCCGATATATGTAAGACTTGACCGATACGGTCATTTATTGTATCAAACGGTATGTATAGATGTAAGACTCTTAATATTCAGTATTTGTGTGTTCGGTGAGCATTGATCTCTGGGATCACTGAGCACGTTCATTCGGCGAACTCGACTCGGAAGTCGGGGTCCCCACAGAGCTAGTATCAGAGCCATCCTGACTGTAGGGAGCCATTAGTTAGCACGGACGTTAGTTAGGATAAAACTGCTTTCCACACCCTTCAAAAGTTCTTACAAACCTGTATATTTCTCACCTCTCCTTAATTTTCAAGGGAAGCAAGGTTTTTGCCTTAGCACTCCCCCTCTTATTTTCTTGACACTCCTCGTGTGCTTCTTCAAAACCTGCAAATGGTCACTAGCAATCTTATGCCTGACCACGGGATTACCCAAAAATCCTCGTGGGCAACTTGGAAGGAAGCAACCTTTCCAAACAATCACCCAAGTACTGAAGACAAGGATGGCAACGCTATGACTAGACGACACCAATAGGAGTACCTCCATGAGGAACGAGGATATCGAGACCACGAAGATGGCGACACCCTCGACACTATTTCGGAGTGATGCCACCTTCACCTACGGTGATCGGGACATAATATGTGCAAGACCATGATCTGCATCGCTAATAGAGTGATCCTGTCAATATCAAGATTGTGTCGACAACCACCGCTGGATGAGAACCTTGCCATTAGGTCTGCCTCACTTAGTGAGTAGGAAAATGGTTCTCTTCATCCCCCGCTCTAGATGTTGATATTGTGATCAAGTGACTCACAGATCAGAGCTCTACCATGCCTTGCTGACGTCATTGCATAAAGGTCGTCCGTGTAGAACTCTCGACGCCTTGGAAGATAAGAGGACAATCGAAAGATTATGAAGACAACAGAAGATCCTGTCAATGACAGCCATGAGGAACCACCTTCATCGGCGAATCACCACACGAGAAGTCATCAAGAATTCTTTCAACTCGACCCGAGACGTTCGGTGAGCAACAACAAGAGACGTGGAAACACCACGAGAAGGCCCAGATGACTTAGCGAACTCCTCTCCGGAGCAAGCAGCCAGCACAACTGTCGAGTTCGAGGACCCTAGAGTAGGATGAGTCATAAATCCCCTATACGAAGTCGAGTCCGTGAAATGGTTCCGATGGAACCATGTTGTATGATGTTTATTTTTGTTGTTCGTGCTTCGATATAAGTCACACTTTTGCTCTAGGCAACGAGCATGCGGTGATATCACCTACCTCATCTTAATGTTTGAGTTGACTTTCTAACGCTTGTTTGATTACACCTGCACTATAGCACCCTTAGGCACTCTCCTCAGTGCTTCTTCTCTCTCTCTCACTCTCTCCCTTACCCTTGTCGACAATTGAAGACCAGCAAGACAAGATGCACCAGGGATCCACTTCGACGGACAGATGACGCTGAAGACACTGACTGTGCCAAGCTTAACCACACGCAACCCATAGAGGTTATGCTTTCCTCGAGATTGCAAACCCTCCCTAGCCCAACCTAACCTCCACAAGCCTTTCCGACCCAATTTTTTGGTCACGTGTCTAATACACGGACTTGCCAGAACACCCGTCAATCCCCTATAACCCCGTTTAGCACTGGGTTCCTTATGGAACGAGTGATCACAGTGAACAAGTATCCTTCAATCGTAAGCTAGCACCATAACCCTGATGCCATAAGAAGGACCATTCTTGGATATAAGAGTATTAGACTAAGGTTGTTGTGATGATGAAGGTTGCCTTGAGCATATAGCTAGACTATCTTCGTGGATCGTAAAACCGTTATAAAGGTATGTGAACTTGGTGGAGCAAGTTGATATAGTATCATAACCTACATGTTCCTGGAGTACGTTCGGATTCAGTAGGACGATTATGATCACGAGCGATAAAATTCTTGGTGGTATAATTGAATTTATCAAGTAGTTGTCATGACTTAATGCTTTTACCATAATGACTTGGAGTATCGAGTAATAGTTCTTATTAGATTTGAGTGGATTTAAATAGGTAGTCTTAATAGAGTATTGATGATGACAGGGATCACATGGTTCAGAGTAAATTGGATTTAGAACGATGATCCCGATCATGATACCATGTTTCTCGGTGAATAATCGAGTAGAAATAATTAGAGTTGTAGAAATGATTTACAAAATCTGGATAAGCATGACCTTGGAGATTAGTTGGCCATGATATTGGAAATTGGCGGATATACTGTGACGTAATCCTTATAGTAATATGTGAATTATGAAGACTCTAAGTGATCCTGTAGAACCCCATCCAATATTGGATTTGTAGGAGTGATGGCTCCAGTGGTGATCGACCGGATTGATGGACCACTTGATCGGATTCGTAGGAAGAAAACAAGATATTGGATTGGTATACTACGTGTTTCCTTAAAATAGAAATGTAGTACCCTGTCCATTGAATAATCTAGCTGGACATTTGGATTTGTGGTGTCTTAAATTCAAGCTTAGGAGCTTGTATGCCTCCCCGAGGTTCTTGCATAGGAATGCATGTGCATCATAGCTACACCATACTTGTAGTGTTTAGGTTAGTTCTTCCCTCAACCCCGGAGTTGACTAGAATGAGTGGTATGGAGTTGACTTATGTGAGATGATATCTTTGATAAATAGGGTGATTATCCAGAGTTAGAGGTCAGACTACTCGCATCTAAGGAATGTGCTTAGAGATAAGATCATAACTATTCACCCACATCCTAAATTCCTTGATACCCTAAAGCTTCACTCAGCCATAAGGTGGTCGCATTACGACCATGAAAAACGACTCTAAGTCGTTGGAACATGGCCAGTACCCCACCCGACTACCACCCATCGTATCTATGACGAATATGAGCATGAAGGACTAGGTCATGTTGGACCACGAACCCCTCGACCAATGACCGCCCATAGCGAGTCCCCGTTCCCCTCACCTATCTCATGAGCATTGTGCTTACGTGATGCTTGGGAAAATATGATGTTGCCTCACGGATGACATACTTATTCGCCCAGTAAGAGGATAAATACCTTAGTCCTGTTTGGATAAGCCATGTACTCCGCAAACTGCAACGCCTCTCAATAGCGAGGCACTACAACCCTCCAGCAACCGAAGACAATTTCCCACAAGCATGGTAAAGCATCGACATGATCAAGGAGCCACGACAATGGAGAAGAAACAACAAGTTTATTTGCAGCTCATATGTCAAGTATGCCGACTATGACGTGCAAGACTATAAGACTAGCAAGGACAGACGCACTGAAAGCAACCTCCACCCGGACCACAACCACATCCACGACCACACACACATTAACGCCTAACCGCTTGCCACTATGGCACACCTCAGTTCCATCGCGGGAAAAAACCGCATACGAATTTATTTCGTGGAACACCGCTGATACGTCCCAAACGTATCTATAATTTCTGCTTGTTCCATGATCTTTTGGGTGACATTGGTATAAGTTTTGCTACACTTTTATATCATTTTACACATATTTGGACTAACCAACTAAGTGAGTGCACCCAATGCCTGTTTCTGTCTGCTGATGTCTATTTTCTAGGGGCTTTTACCCAATTTTACGAAGCCCAAAAAATTTCCATCAAAATTATATTGAAATCAGCGAAACAGAAGCTTCTGGATCAGCAAAGGAGGGCCACAGGGGGGCCAGGGGCCTCCCAGGAGGCCTGCTGGCACGGTGAGGCCCTAGGCCACGCCAGGAGGTCACCTCGGTGGGTCCCACCTCCTCTGGTGCCCTCTTTTGGACTATATTTAGAGTCCCGAGAGGAAACCCACATAGACTTTCTGGAATCAGGAATTTCTCCATCGTTCTGCCGTCGTAGCGCTTCCAAGATCAGGAGCGTCAAGAGACCTCTTCCCGGCACCCTACCAGAGGGAGGATTCACCTCTGGGAGCTTCTCCGCCGCCATGGACGCTTCTCGGACATGCCATGAGTAGTCCTCCTTGGACCATGAGTCCATGACCAGTAGCTATGTGATGTCTTCTCTCTAATCTTGTGCTTCAATGGTTAGTCCTTGTGAGCTACCCTACATGATCAAGGCATCTATGTAATTCTCTTGCTATTGCTATACTCGGTTTGTTGGGATCTGATGGATTATGAGATTATGTTCATATTGTTATGAGTTATATATTTGATTATATTTTTATATTATGTTCCTTAGTGATTCATGCATGTTCAACGTTGCTATTTATTGCTTTGCCCAAGTAGTAGATTGTAACTCCAAGAGGGAGCGTTATGCATGATTGTGGGTTCATGCCCATCGATGTCTAGCTTGAGTGACAGAAACACGAGACTAGGGGGATGTGCTTGTTGCCACCAGGGAGAAAACAACGGTGCTTGTAACCACGGTTGCAAGAATTGTTTACCTTACGCATAGTTTGTTAATGAAGTTGTCCGTTGCTTTGAGTTTACACTTTGGGTGGGGCTTGCAACTTAATACCGGAGAGATATTCTGGACAGATAACCCAAGGTGGATGATTAGTAAATAGATGTTGATGAATAAACGGTCTACTTGTCTTGGCGTACTGCCCATTACTATTGAACCTCTAACTATCAAGTAGCATAATTAGCATTGCGGTGCGATCATAATTGTGTCAATTGCCCAACTGTGATTTGTTTACCCAAGCATAGTTTTTTATCGTCTTTTCGGAGACAGACATCACTAGTGAACATCATGTGACTCCGGTCCATATCACCATCATTGTTTACACCTCCACCATTTACCGCTTTCATTTACTTTTTCGTTGCATTCACTATTACCCTCCCCGTTTGTGTTTTGATCCTTTGCAAACTACAAGGCCGACGAGATTGACACCTACTTGTTGATCCTATGAGTCCTCCTGGTCCGATAAACTTTACAGACTCCATGTAAGGGAAATCTTCTGCTGACTACATCTCCACCTTCCACTTGGGGTAACCAACGAGGGGCGAGAAGTATATCCATCAACTCGTCATCAAGCAAATTTCTGGCGCCGTTGCCGGGGATTCCAATCTTCAAGATAGGGGAGTTTCACGCTATCCTTTACCTTTGCTTTTTAGTCTTGTTAGTTTGCTTTTTAGTTTTTTATTTAGAGTCTTATACCAAAAACCACAAAAAAATCACTTGCTTTGCTCTTGCTTGTTGTCGCTGTTATGGGTTCCACTAAAAACACCAAGTTGTGTGACTTCACTAGTCACAACAAAAATGACTTTATCTGCACTCCTATTGCTGCTCCTGCGACTGGAGCCACGTCCTATGAAATTAAACCTGCTTTACTGAACCTAGTTATGAAAGATCAATTCTCCGATGCTGGAGATGATGCTGCCTTGCACTTGAACAATTTTGTTGAGCTCTGTGATATGCAAAAATATAAAGAAGTAGATGGTGATATTGTTAAACTTAAGCTTTTTCCTTTATCCTTCAATGGAGGAGCTAAAGTGTGGCTTCAACCTTTGCCTACGAATAGCATAGATTCTTGGGATAAGTGCAAAGATGATTTTATTACGAAGTATTACCCGCCTGCTAAGATTATCCAATTGAGGAGTAAAATTATGAATTCTAGGCAATTGGATCAGGAACATGTTGCTCAATATTGGGAACATATGAAATATCTTGTTAAGAATTGCCCTACACATGGTTTGTCTACTTGGATGGTTATCCAAACTTTCTATGCAGGATTGAACTTTAGCTCGCGGAATTTGTTAGACTCGGCCACGGGAGGAACCTTTATGTCAACTACACTTGGTGCTGCCACAAAGCTATTGGATGAGATGATGACAATTATTCTCAATGGCACACC
Organism: Hordeum vulgare subsp. vulgare; assembly: GCF_904849725.1. Lineage (NCBI taxonomy): Eukaryota > Viridiplantae > Streptophyta > Magnoliopsida > Poales > Poaceae > Hordeum > Hordeum vulgare. Next base: position 146,761,411 of record NC_058522.1, on the reverse strand, counting down.
GAGACAGCTCCAACAGGTAGGAAGGTAAACTCTGTTGAGGAGATCTCCTCCCTTAATGATAAGGTTGACATGATCAAGACTCTACTTACTAAGCAAGCTCCTATTGATCCTCATTATGTTCCTCTAAATTCTTTGGTTGCTCAAGAAAGAGAGCAAATGGATGTTAATTTTATTTATAGGAACAACTTCAACAACAATGCTTATAGGAGTAATTTTGGTAGCAATCCTAGACCATTCCCGTCCAACAACTATGGGAACAACAACAATTATCCTGGCACCAAAAACTCCACTTCTGAATTAGAAAGCATGCTTAAGGATTTTATCACTTCTCAAAAGGCCTTCATGATGTAGAGATGCTTAACATTAGAACTTCCCCACTTGAGGAAAGGAACACCACGCCCATGAATGCTATCCAAGTACAAATTAATGAGAACATAAGAATGCTAGACAAACTTAAAGATAGATGGGCTAGAGAAAAGGAAGAGGAAGAGAGAATTAAGAGCCTTCCTACACACACTACCATCGCTACTATACAAGTTATTGAGGGTCTCAAAAGTTTTAGCACCCATCGCACTCCTACTCCCAATGGACCTATTAATGGTGATGCTAATACCTCAACTATAGGACAAGAAGGTCCTATGAATTTAGAGACTACCGAGCTTAGATGACATTACTACAACTTTAATTAATGGTAGTAACCTTGATTTTGACAATTGTAGTCTCTCCGAAGTCATCACCTTTTTGCAAAGAATGGCTAAAGACCCCCGCACTAGTACACTCAATATTGCCTTCACCGAGCATATTATCAATGTTCTTATCAAAGCTAGGGAGGAGAAGCTCAAGCTAGAGACTTCTATTCCTAGAAAACTAGAAGATGCTTGGGATCCTATGGTCAAAATAAAATTGAATAATATCGCTTGCTTTGCTTTGTGTGATGTTGGATCTAGTTCTTCCATTATGCCCAAAAGAATGTATGATATGCTTGATTGGAAACCTTATGATCCATGTTCTTTTGGTGTTTGTCTTGTTGACTCTTCCATAAAGAAACGTTTAGGGAGAATTGATAATGTGCTTATTATTTTCAATGATAATTATGTGCCCGTTGATTTTCTTATTATGGACATTGAATGTGATCCTTCATGTCCAATTATTTTGGGACGTCCTTTTCTTCGAACCGTTGGTGCTATCATTCACATGAAAGAGGGAATCATTAAATTCCAATTTCCTCTTAAAAAGGGAATGGAACACTTCCCTAGAAAGAAGATTAAGTTACCTTATGGGTCCCTTACTCGAGCAAGTTATTCTTTTGGAGTTGATAACACTTGATCTTCTTGCACTATGCCTAGCTCAAAGGCATAATAGAAAGTGCCCGTTGGGAGGCAACCAATTTATTTTTACTTTATGTTTTAGTGGTCTTGATGCTTGTTACTACTGTAGCAACATCATTGTATATTTATTTTTAAGCTTTGTGCCAAATTATAGCCTCTAATTGCAAGAAAGTTCAAAAATTGTGACATGTTGTCCAGAAACAGGTTTTGTCTGTTTGATGGAAAAATTCGCCATAAATCACCAGATCATCTTTTTGATCTGATTTGTTTTGACAGCACGCTCTATATAATTTTATTTCTGGCATATGTTCTGACTTTTTTTATTTGAGTTGCAGAAGTGCCCCAAATAAATTATTTACTACATGTTGTTCTGTTTTTCATAGATTCTGCCATGTTTTGCGTTTTCATCGTTTTGAAAATCCTAAGCTAACTTTTTATTTGCAAAAACCTTTTGGTATTCATAAGAAGCAGTAGCTTTTCATGAAAATATTTATTTCCAGCAGGTAATGAATTATTTTATTAAGGGAACTAACCACTCTAATCAGCTTATGATGAGTATCCTATGAAGGGAGTTTTCAAGTATGCGATGGGGGAGATGATGGAAGAAGATACACGAGTGTCAAACGCTCAAGCTTGGGGATGCCCCCATGCACCCTAATAAATATTCAAAGGAGACTCAAGCGTATAAGCTTGGGGATGCCCCCGTGCATCCCCTTCTCTATCAACAATCATCAGTTCGTCCATCTCCATGCTATATTTTTATTACTTCATATGATATGTCCCGCTATTTACTTTTTAGTTTGTTTTAGTTTTTCTTGCTGTTCATAACAAGTCAGAACCTAGCCTACCTTGTTTGCGACAGACACACGCTCCATTCCAGCCTAGAACACAACATAGGTTTTCATGCTTATCCTTTTATGTGTGTTCTTCATCTTTTCATAGCTACTGTCATGCTTAGCTCTTAGCTTTCATGCTTATCTTTTTAAGATCTATTATTTCGGTTGATTCGGGAACTCTCTTGAGTTATCATGCTTATGTTGTTTAGAGAGTTTGCTTGTTGCACTAAGTTGTGTGTCTTGCATGAGTAGGTAATTGAGATTGCTATTTAAGTATAGCAGTAACTTGCAATAGTTTTGAGGTATTGATTTAAGTAATATTTGGACAATTGGTTCCAAGAGCTTGAGCCTATTAGTGATAGGTGTCGTATTTTGGTAAATCCATGTTTTTTTCAAAAACTAAAATTACTTTTGAACTCTAGCTACTAAACTGATCGCTAACCTCTCGAGGGGTTGGAATATATAGAGTACCCTCACGTTAACATGAGTTGAGGATGCGCAAGGATAACCAAACCCCCAATACTCCTCCTCGGGGTACTAGTATCTTTGTGAATTTCCTAACTAGATAGAGAGTTGCCGATAATAAGTGTATGAGTTCTTCGGACTAATGTGAGTATTCGATTGTTGGCACTTCCACCATCCATATTTTGCTAGCCTCTTTGGTACTGTGCATTGCCCTTTCTCACATTGAGAGTTGGTGCAAACTCCGAGGGTGCATCCAAACCCATGACATGATATGCTCTGTATACATAAGCCTCATTATATCTTTCCTCAAAACAGCCACCATACCTACTGCTACGTCTCCAACGTATCTATATTTTTTTATGGTTCCATGCTATTATCTTGTCAAAATTTGGATGTTTTGTATGCCTTTTATATCTTTTTTGGGACTAACTTATTAACTCAGTGCCAAGTGCCAGTTCCTATTTTTCCGTGTTTTTGACCCCTTTTCAGAGGACAATTTTAAACGGTGTCCAAACGGAATAAAACTTCCAAAAATATTTTTCTGAAACAGAAGATACACAGGGGACGTGAGAACCAAGGCAAAGGCCGCCAAGGGAGGCCACAAGCCCCATAGGCGCGGCCAGGGGGCCGCGCCTAGTAGGCTTGTGGGTCCCCTGTGGCTCATCTGCCCTACCTCTTCCGCCTATAAATTCCCGAAAAATCCAAAAATGCGCGAGAGATCCACGAAAATACTTTTCCGCCCCCGCAAGCTTCTGTCTCCGCAAGATCCCATCTGGGGCACGTTCTGGTGCCCTGCCGGAGCGGGGATTCGGATACATAGGGCTTCTTCATCAATGATTCTTGCAATGGGAGAAGTGCTTGGTTTTGGGTTCATACCGTGCGGTGACCTCTCCCCATGACAGAAGGGGCAGCGAGGCACGCATCATGTTGTTGCCATCAAGGGTAAAAAGATAGGGTTTACATCATTGGTTTGAGTTTATCCCTCTACATCATGTCATTTTTCTTAAGGCGTTACTCTGTTCGTCATGAACTCAATACACTTGATGCATGCTGGATAGCGGTCGATGTGTGGAGTAATAGTAGTAGATGCAGAAAGTATCGGTCTACTTGTCTCCGACGCGATGCCTATATGTATGATCATTGCCTTAGATATCGTCATGACTTTGTGTGGTTCTATCAATTGCTCGACAATAATTTGTTCACCCACCGTAATATTTGCTATTTTGAGAGAAGCCTCTAGTGAACACTATGGCCCCCAGGTCTACTTCACATCATATTTTCAGCCTTACACCTTTTACTTCGTTGAAGTTTCCGCATTGTGATCTCACTTTGCAATCAATCTTGAAGGGATTGACAACCCCTTTATAGCATTGGGTGCAAGCTCGTTTGTGTTTGCGCAGGTACTCTAGACACTTGGCTTGATTCTCCTACTGGATTGATACCTTGGTTCTCAAAACTGAGGGAAATACTTACTGCTCCTGTGCTGCATCACCCTTTCCTGTTCAACGGAAAACCAACGCAAGCTCAAGAGGCAGCAGAAGGATTTGTGGTGCCGTTGCCGGGGAGGATCAAGTTTTAGGTGAAGCTCATCCAAGTAAGTGTCGCAAACTCATCTCTTGCATTTACTTTTTTGCCTCTCGTTTTCCTCTCCCCCAGTTCTGAAAAACAAAAATTTACAAAAATATTTGCCTTTTTCGTTCGCCCTTTTCTCTCGCTTGCTTTCTGTTCGCTTGTGTGCTTGTTTGCTTGCTGAAGTCACCATGAATGAAAACACCAAACTTTGTAACTTCTCAAATACTAATAATAATGATTTTATTAGTACTCTGATTGCTCCCGCCACTAGTGCGGAATCATACGAAATCAATGTTGCTTTGCTGAATCTTGTTATGAAAGAGCAATTCTCCGGCCTTCCTAGTGAATATGCCGCATCATATATTAATACCTTCATTGAGCTTTGCGATATGCAAAATAATAAAGATGTGGATAATGATGTGATTAAATTGAAGCTTTTTCCATTCTTGTTGCGAGATCGAGCAAAAACTTGGTTTTCATCTTTGCCCAAAAATAGTATTGATTCTTGGAACAAGTGCAAAGATGCTTATATATCCAAGTAATTTCCGCCGGCTAAGATTATCTCTCTCCGTAATGATATCATGAATTTTAAGCAACCTGATCATGAACATGTTGCACAATCTTGGGAGAGAATGAAATTGATGATTAGAAATTGTCCCGCTCATGGCTTGAGTCTTTGGATGATTATACAAATCTTCTATGCTGGTTTGAATTTTGCTTCTAGAAATATATTGGACTCCGCCTCAGGTGGAACATTCATGGAAATCACATTAGGAGAAGCCACAAAACTCCTAGACAATATCATGAGAAACTACTCTCAGTGGCACACTGAAAGGTCACCTACTAGTAAAAAGGTACACACTATAGAAGAAATTAACTCGTTGAGCGCTAAGATGGATGAGTTAATGAATTTGGTTTCTAGTAGAAGTGCTCCTTTAGATCCTAATGATACGCCCTTGTCTTCCTTGATTGAGAGTAGTAATGCGAGCTTGGACGTTAATTTTGTTGTTAGGAATAATTTTGGCAACAACAATGCTTTTAGAGGAAACTATGTTCCTAGGCCTTTTCCTAGTAACCCCTCTAATAACTTTGGCAACTCCTACAACAATACTCACGGAAATTACAATAAATTACCCTCTGATCTAGAGAGTAATATCAAAGAGTTCATCAACTCACAAAAGATTTTGAATGCGTCCATAGAGGAAAAACTACTCAAAATTGATGATTTGGCTACGAGCGTTGATAGAATGTCTATTGATATTGATCCTTTGAAAGTTAGATGTGCTCCTCCCAAGATCAATATGGATGAAACTTTGAAAGCTATGCGTGTTTCCAAGAATGAGAGCAAAGAAAGAACCGCCCAAATTCGTGCTAGACATGAACGACTTAAAAAAGCGTGTTCTCATGATGAGAATCACGAAGATCTTAAAGTGCTTGGTGTGACTCCCATTGAATCTTTGTTTTCTAGTGACAAACCTAATGATGATGGGGATGGATATGAATCCACTTTGGTTGAAAAACGCCCCAATGATTCGGAGTCCATCTATCTTGATGATAAAAGCATTGAAAGTGGAGTAGAAGATATCAAAAATTTGAGTAGTAATGAAACTACTACTTTGGATTTCAAGGAATTCAATTATGATAGTTTCTCCTTGATTGAATGCATTTCCTTGATGCAATCCATGCTAAACTCTCCACATGCTTATAGCCAAAACAAGGCCTTTACCGATCATATCGTCGATGCTATGATAAAATTATCTTGAAGAGAAACTTGAGTTGGAAGTTTCTATTCCTAGAAAGCTTCATGATCAGTGGGAACCTACTATCAAAATCAAAATCAAAAACTATGAATGCAATGCTTTGTGTGATTTGGGTGCTAGTGTTTCCGCGATTCCGAAGTCTTTATGTGATGTTCTGGGATTTAATGAGATTGAGGAGTGTTCTCTTAATTTGCATCTTGCGGATTCTACTGTCAAGAAACCCATGGGAAGGATCAATGATGTTCTTATTATTTCAAATAGGAACTATGTACCCGTGGATTTCATTGTGATTGATATTGATTGCAATCCTACATGCCCTATCATTCTTGGTAGACCTTTCCCAAGGACTATTGGTGCTATCATCGATATGAAGGAAGGGAATATTAGATTTCAATTTACTTTAAAGAAGGGCATGGAGCATTTTCCTAGAAACAAAATAAGATTTCCTTATGAATCCATGATGAGGGCTACTTATGGTTTGAGCACCAAAGACGACGATACGTGATTCTATCGCCTTATGCCTAGCTAAGGGTGTTAAACAATAGCGCTTGTTGGGAGGCAACCCAATGAATTTATCTTTTTCTTTCCGTTTTGTTGCGTCCACACCATCATAATTCTGTTATGATTGTGTTTTTTGTGTTTCTTTTTGTGTTTGAGCCAAGCAAAACCTTTATGATTAGTTTGGTGATGGTTGTTTGATCCTGCTGGAAAAAGAAAGAAACTTTTTTCTCATGAAATTATTTTTAGTTTTTAGTCAGAAAGAGATTTTGAGTTGATTCTTTATGCTTCTGGTTTATATGCCTTTTTCCCACGCTGTCGTAAATGTTCAGAATTTCTGAGGTACCAAGTATAAGAAGTATACAGATTGCTACAGACTGGTCTGTTTTTGAAAGATTTTGTTTCTGTTGTGTTGGTTGCTTGTTTTGACGAAACTATGGATAATATCGGGGGATACTATCCATGGAAAAGTGAGAATACAGTTATTTAACACCAATATAAATTTAAATCAAGATTGCTACGGTACCTAAGAGGTGGTAGTTTGTTTTCTTGTGCTAATGATATCACGAGTTTCTATTTAAGTTTTGTGTTGTGAAGTTTTCAAGTTTTGGGTGATGTTCTCATGGACAAAGGGATAAAGAGTGGAAAGAGCTCAAGCTTGGGCCCAAGGCATCCCAAGCCAAATTCAAGGACACCAAAAAGCCTAAGCTTGGCGATGCCCCGGGAAGGCATCCCCTCTTTCGTCTTCAATCCATCGGTACCATTACTTGGAGCTATATTTTTATTCACCACATGATATGTGTTTTTCTTGGAGCGACTTGTATCGTAGGAGTCTTTTCTTTTTGTTGTGTCACAATCATCCTTGCTGAACACGTTTTGAGAGAGACATGCACTCATCGTGAATTTGCTAGAATACTCATTGTGCTTCACTTATATCTTTTGAGCTAGACAATTTTGCTCTATGTGCTTCACTTAGATCCTTTAGAGCACGGTGGTGCGTAACTTGGTAGTTGGATTGTGCTATGAAAGTAGTCCCAAAGGTGATATGTACCCAAATAGGATACAATAAAACTTCCATCTTCATGTGCATTGAGTAGAAAGAGAAGTTTGATTCCTCTCAATTAGTTTTGAGATGTGGATTTTGTAATATTAAGAGTTATGTTAGTAGGATGTTGTGAATCTAGAAATACTTGTGTTGAAGTTAGTGATTCCCGTAACATGCACGTATGGTGAACCGCTATGTCAGTAAGTCAGGGCATAATTGATCTATTGATTGTCATCCTTTGTGTTGTGGTCGGGATCGCGCGATGGTTAGTACCTACCAGCCCTTCCCCTAGGAGTATGCGTTTAGCACTTTGTTTTGATTACTAATAAAAAGTTACGCAACAAGTATGTGAGTTCTTCATGACTAATGTGAGTCCATGGTATAGATGCACTTTCACCTTCCAACTTTGCTAGCCTCTCTAGTACCGCTCAATTTTCGCCGGTGCACAAACCCACCATATGCCTTCCTCAAAACAACCACCATACCTACCTACTCTGGCATTTTCATAGCCATTCCGAGATATATTGCCATGCAACTCCCACCGTTCCGTCTCATCACTTGTGCCGCCACTCTCATGTTGCCATTGCATGATCGTAATATAGCTAGCGAGATGTTTCAATGTCATACGCCAAGCTAGATCGTTGCACATCCCGGTACACTATCGGAGGCATTTCCTATAGAGTCATCATCGTTCTAAGCTTTGAGCTGTGAGTAAATAAAAAGTGTGATGATCATCATTATTAGAGAATCGTCCCATGTGAGGAAATAAAAAAAGAGGCCAAAGTTGCCCAAACAAAAAAAAGAGAGAAAAAGAGGGAAGGGACAATGCTACTATCTCTTTCCACACTTGTGCTTCATAGAAGTACAATGTTCTTCATGATTGAGAGCCTCTCGTTTTGTCACCACCATATACTAGTGGGAATCTTTATTATATAACTTGGCTTATATATACCAATGATGGGCTTCCTCAAAATTGCCCTAGGTCTTCGTGAGCAAGCAAGTTGGATACACACCCACTCATTCTCCTTTTGAGCTTTCACATACTTATAGCTCTAGTGCATCCTTTGTATGGAAATCCCTACTCATTCACATTGATATCTATTAATGGTCATCTCCATAGTCCTTTGATACGCCGAGTCAATGTGACCATCTCCTCCTTTTTGTCTCACAACCTCCACCACACTCTATTCCACCATAGTGTTATATCCATGGCTCAAGCTCATGTATTGCGTGAGAGTTGAAAAAGGTTGGAGAAAGTAAGAGTGCGAAAACAATTACTTGGCCAATACCGGGGTTGTACATGATTAAAATTAGTTGTGTGGGGATGATGGACCATAGCCAGACTATATGATTTTGTAGGGATAACTTTCTTTGGCCTTGTTATTCCGAAAGTTCATGATTACCTTGCTGGTTTGCTTGAAGTATTATTGTTTTCATGTCAATAGCAAACTATTGTTTTGAATCTTACGGATCTGAACATTCATGTCACGTGAAAGAAGTTACAAAGGACAACTATGCTAGGTAGCATTCCACATCAAAAATTCAGTCTTTATCACTTCCTTACTCGAGGACGAGCAGGAGTTAAGCTTGGGGATGCTTGATACGTCTCCAACGTATCTATAATGTTTTATGGTTCCATGTTATTATCTTGTCAAACTTTGCATGTTTTGTATGCATTTTATATATTTTTTGGGACAAACTTATTAACTCAGTGCCAAGGGCCAGTTCCTGTTTTTTCTGTGTTTTTTACCCTTTTTCATAGGAGAATTTTAAACGGTGTCCAAACGGCATAAAACTTCCGAAAAGATTTTTTCCGGATCAGAAGATACGTAGGGGATGTGAGAACCAAGGCAAAGACCACCAGGGGAGGCCACAAGCCCCCTAGGCGCAGCCAAGGGGCCACACCTAGCAGGCTTGTGGGCCCCCTGTGGCTCGTTTGCCCTACCTCTTCCGCCTATAAATTCCCGAAAAATACAAAACTGCGCGAGAGATCCACTAAAATACTTTTCCGCCGCCGCAAGCTTCTGTATCCTCAAGATCCCATCTGGGGCACGTTCTACTGCCCTCCCGGACGGGGGTTCGGATACGTAGGGCTTCTTCATCAACACCATGACCTTCGGGTCCATAGCTAGTAGCTAGATGGCTTCTTCTCTCCCTTGGATCTTCAATACAAAGTTCTCCATGATCTTCATGGAGATCTATCCTATGTAATCTTCTTTTGCGGTGTGTTTGTCAAGATCCGATGAATTGTGCATTTATGATCAGATTATCTATGAATCTTATTTGAGTTTCTTCTGATCTCTTATATGCATGATTTCATATCCTTGTAATTCTCTTTGAGTTGTGGGTTTTGTTTGGCCAACTTGATCTATGATACTCGCAATGGGAGAAGTGCTTGGTTTTGGGTTCATACCGAGCGGTGACCTCTCCCAGTGACAGAAGGGGCAGCGAGGCACGTATCGTGTTGTTGCCATCAAGGGTAAAAAGATGGGGTTTACATCATTGGTTTGTGTTTATCCCTCTACATCATGTTATCTTGCTTAAGGCGTTACTCTGTTCGTCATGAACTCAATACACTAGATGCATGATGGATAGCGATCGATGTGTGGAGTAATAGTAGTAGATGCAGAAAGTATCGGTCTACTTGTCTCGGACGTGATGCCTATATGTATGATCATTGCCTTAGATATCGTCATGACTTTGCGCGGTTCTATCAATTGCTCGACAGTAATTTGTTCACCCACCGTAATATTTTCTATTTTGAGAGAAGCCTCTAGTGAACACTATGGCCCCCGGGTCTACTTCACATCATATTTTCAGCCTTACACTTTTACTTCGTTGCACTTTCCGCCTTCAGATCTCACTTTGCAATCAATCTTGAAGGGATTGACAACCCCTTTATGGCGTTGGGTGCAAGCTCGTTTGTGTTTGCGCAAGTACTCTGGACACTTGGCTTGATTCTTCTACTCGGTTGATACCTTAGTTCTCAAAACTGAGGGCAATACTTACTGCTCCTGTGCTGCATCACCCTTTCCACTTCATGGGAAAACTAACGCAAGCTCAAGAGGCAGCACCTACCTATTAAGGGATTTCCATAGCCTTTCTGAGATACATTGCCATGCAACAACCACAATCTCATGACTTGATCTTCATGCCATACATGCTTTTGCTTGATCATAGAGTCACATGATAGTTGGGCCTTTCCCTTATTACTGCTACATGACGCGCTGGTATCATTGCATATCCTGCTACACTGGGAGAGGCATACATTTGCATACATCATGATAGTTTTCACTTGTTTTTATGTTGAGTACTTCTTATAAAGTGTGATGATTTTTCTTTTTATTCATGTAAAACATAGAGTGTTGCCCTTAAGTGAGGAAAAGATCCCAAAGAGGACAAATGAGAAAAAAAAAGCCAAAGAGGCCACAAAAAATAAAAAGAGAAAAAGAAAAATAAAAGAAATAAAAAGAGATAAGGGGGCAACACTACTATTCTTTTGAAAGATCCACACTCGTACTCCATTGCTATATTGGTACTACATAGAGATTATCATTCATGCATAACTATGTGGGGAACCTTACACTATGGAACTTGGTTTGCATATTGCAATGATGAGCCTCCTCAAATGAGCTCTAGGACTTCATGAGCAAACAAGTTGGATGCACCCCCACTAGTTCCATTGGAGAGCTTACCTTAGCTCATATGTGCATCTGTTACATGGCAATCCCTACTCCTCACATCATATCTATCATTTGACTTTCTCTCGCCTATGGTTGTCCTCATTGATGTGAGCCTTTCACACCTTTTTTTCTTCCTCCCCCATCGTTATTCTATTTGTCATCCTAAGTGCCAACATATCTTGCTTACGCTCATCCATTGCATGAGTGCTCAAAGTCGAAAGGGAGAGGATCATTTTGACTTGTGTCTGACTAGTGTTCTGGGGATGAGTCAAAATAAGATTCTGAAGGAGACAAAGTGTGACGTTTAGTAGATTGAGTTCTCAATTAAAAGCATATTTTATGATATCAACCCATCTACCACTTCTTGCACGCAAACACCATTGGGAGATATTCGAGTCACGGACACCGAGAGCTCTTGCACCTTTATGTCCTTACTTTGCTAAATTCAATACTAGATATAAACTCTTGCTTGTTATTGTATTGACTTGAATTTCATATCTTACTTGCTTTACTTTGAAGTTCTTATATGTGTGTTAGCATGTCACCACGGAAATTATTGTGTTATCATTTATCTACTCAAAGACGAGCAGAAATTAAACTTGGATGTTGATACGTCCCAAACGTATCTATAATTTTTGCTTGTTCCATGATCTTTTGGGGGACATTGTTATATGTTTTGCTACACTTTTACATCATTTTACACATATTTGTACTAACCTACTAACTCAGTGCACCCAGTGCCAGTTTATGTATGCTGATGTCTATTTTGCAGGGGCTTTTACCCAATTTTCCGAAACTCGAAAAATTCCTTAAAAATATATATAAAATCAGGGAAACAAAAGCTTCTGGATCACCGAAGGAGGGCCAGGGGCCTCCCATGCGGCCTTCTAGCGCGGCCAGGCCCTAGGCCGTGCCAGGAGGTCGTCTGGGTGGGTCCCACCTCCTCCGGTGCCCTCCTTTGGCCTATATTAAGAGTCCCAAGAGGAAACCATCGCATACTTTCTGGAATCGTGAATTTCTCCATCGTTCTCCCACCGCAGCGCTTCCAAGATCGGGAGCGTGAGGAGACATCTTCCTGGCACCCCGCCGGAGGGAGGATTGACCTCCACGAGCTTCTCCACCTCCATGGACGCCTGGACGTGCCGTGAGTAGCCCTCCTTGGACAATGAGTCCATGACCAGTAGCTATGTGATGTCTTTTCTCCAATCTTGTGCTTCAATGGTTAGACCTTGTGAGCTGACCTAGATGATCAAGGCATCTATGTAATTCTCTTGCTATTGCTATGCTCGGTTTGTTGGGATCTGATGGTTTATGAGATTATGTTCAGTTTTTTATGCATTATATATTTGATTATCCTTTTATATTATGTTCCTTAGTGATTCATGCATGTTCTCCGTTGCTATTTATTGCTTTGGCCAAGTAGTAGATTGTAACACCAAGAGGGAGCGATATGCATGATTGTGGGTTCATGCCCCTCGATGTCTAGCTTGAGTTACAGAAACATTGGACTAGGGGATGTGCTTGTTGCCACCAGGGGGAAAACAACGGTGATTGTGACCACGGTTACAAGGATTGGTTACCTTACGCATAGTTCATTGATGCAGTTGTCCGTTGCTTTGAGTTTACACTTTGGGTGGGGCTCGCATCTTAATACCCGAGAGATGTTCTGGATAGATATGTCAAGGTGGATGATTAGTAAGTAGATGATGATGAATAAACGGTCTACTTGTCTTGGCGTACTACCCATTACTATTGAACCTCTAACTATCAAGTAGCATAATTAGCATTGCAGTGCGATCATAATTCTGTCAATTGCCCAACTGTGATTTGTTTACCCAAGCATAGTTGTTTATCGTCTTTTGGGAGAGAGACAGCACTAGTGAACATCGTGTGACTGCGGTTCATATCACCATCATTATGTACACCTCCACCATTTACCGCTTTGATTTACTTCTTTGTTGCAATCACTATTACCTTCCCGCTTGTGTTTTGATCCTTTGCAAACTACAAGGCCGGAGAGACTGACAACCTCTTTGTACTCGTTGGGAGCAAAGTTATTTTTTGTGTGTGCAGGTCCACGTCATCTACTAGCGCCAGGGTGGAAGACACCTACTTGTTGATCCTAGGAGTCATCCTCGTTCGATAAACCTAGAGTCTCCGTGTAAGGGAAATCTGTTGTTGACTACATCTCCACCTTCCACTTGGGGTATCCAACGAGGGGTGAGAAGTATATCCATCAACTCGTCATCAACCGCTAACACACTAGCACCACACGTAGACTGAGTAGTTGCCAAGTCGTCATGAACCCTACGGCCATGCAGAGCCGTCGTTCGGGCAGCAGCATCATGACGATCATCGTGGATGATCGCGCAATACAGTGTTGAGACCCCGACCAGCATCGCCACCACTCCGAACAGGAGGATTATGAGACAGGTCGGTGTCTCGTCCACCATTGAAGCCTCTTCTCGAGCCCCTGTAAGGTGGAGAAGGAGGACGAAGAGGACCGGAGCAGCAGCTAGGGACGAGGCTGGGTGAGAGAACGAGAAGGACTCCCTGGCCAATTTATAGCCAGTCTCGGTGAGCCACTCGCTAGGCTACTAGCCCACTCGCCGCTTGGTCGTCGGTGCTTGTTGGGTATCCCAGAGCAGTGCCGACATGCACAGGCCCGCGAGGCGAGTGCTCGCTGCGCCAACAGCTGGCTCACCGTGCACCACAGCAGGGCGGCCTCGGACACCCTACGCCCCTAGGCACCGCAAGAGGAGGCAGCACCTGGGACTCACGAGGGAAGAAGAATCATAGGAAGAAGAAGAGGCTGACAACGGTCACTGGGCTCACCTGTCGGTCGGAGTAGGTTCCAAGCACCGGGTACGATTAGCACAACCAGGTGTTGCAAATTTTTCCTTCCTCCAATGCCTTCGTGAACCGCAGATGCACCAATAAGTGTCATTCTTGTGGTGACCACGCTAGACCGCGTGTTTAGAATAAATTGATATCTCTATGTTCAAGACCATAGCAGGAGCATACCCTTGTAATCACCTTAACAAATCTCGGGGACGAGATTTTCTTAAGGGGGTAAGGTCTGTAACACCCTGTGTTTAGCTTTCCTGACTAATTAACTTATTTCAAAATTAGGACCAATTAATTTTTTTGTGAATGCTTGTGATGCTTGAAGTGACTGTTTTTTGCTTGCTTGCTGGTATGCTTGTGTTTGATTCTCAATAATTCTTATTACTCTCCAGACTCACCTCCTTAGCCCAAAACTCCTGCCTAATGTTCATGCCATGTGTTTAGGACGAGAAACTATTTTTACCAAATATTATTTTCACGAAAAGTCATTTCTTTGAATTAAGCTTTCAAAACCCGTGAGATAAGATTTGTAAGCTTATTTTTATCTATTATTTAATCCTGTTAAGTTCTATATCAATTGAAGTCTATCTCGTTGCCCTCACACTCATCAAACACCTTGTGTGCACTCACTAAAGTGGCTACTTTAGCCCCTTCCACTTTTACCCTTGAGCGAAACTTTCTACCACATCTTCACATAGTTACATTTCACCTCCACTAGCATTTCCATGACCTCTGGTCAATTATTGGAGAGAGACTCCATGTAACTATTCCTCATTGTTACCCTAGGATCACCATTTCTACCCCTCTTGCCCCACTTCTACTGAAGTCAAAGCCCCCATGTCTTTCCAGAGGATCCCTAGCATCCCAAGGCATAATTTCAAACCAAGAGATGGTATGTCATGTAGGAAAAATAAGTAGCACATCTACAAGTTCATTTCTGGCTGAAATATAGCTTTGTACAACAAGTACTAGCTACCCTCATCTGCTTGATCTCAAACTTGGCAGTGTTGTAGTCCTTGCATAGATAAAACTGCCACACATCATGTTTCCCCGAGACTCCCCATTTGAGACCCACTTTCCTTAACTCTAAGTTTGTTGTTGCAAACTTAACAACATTCAAACCCAGTCTAAACTAGTCCTCTTGGGTTGAAACTCCACCAGTGTTTTCTGGCACGCATGCCTTGCATGCTTGACACCTTGGCCTGGCCAAGGGGAGGCCCAGGACACCAACTGGGGTGGTGATCACCTCCCTGGAGTGCAGAAATGGTGCTATGCGCCTTGTTTCTTTCCTCCTTGCTGTTTCTAGCCGAATCAAGTTGTCTCAGTATATCTCAACCCTTTCCACCCACGAGCTAGCTTCCAAGATCCCTCTGGGGTGCATGGCATCCATGCACCAGGAAGCTCCAGAGAGCTCCCGAGCTCTCTCTCTCTCTCCCCCTCTTATCTCCTCTCTCCCCCGAGCCTGTTGTCACACCCTGTTTTTACTACCACATTTTTGTATTGTGAAAATCTGAGCTTGTTAATACTTTTTCAAAACTAATGATGTGAGTGCCATGATTGTCATTGTATGCTTGTATGTGTGATCATGAGATGATAAAACCCCATTTCACAATATTGAATTTCTGAGGCCAGAATTGGTATTCCTACATGGAAAAATACTTTTCTGCCTTAGCACCATTTCTTCATGGAGATGATCTGTGACAACCCGATGCCGACGTTCCAGAAGATTCCCCTTCTATTCTGTTTTCGTCGTGTGTCTATTTTTCTTTTGTCGCATCATCATCGCATCATTCGCATCATCAGCATTGCATCGGCATCCCGTTGCCGCCCGTTTTCAAAACTTGCATCTGTTAGTAGTCGCCGGTTATCGTCGTTGGTCGTTCCGAGTCCGACCGCACTCGGACGCGCCCGTGGCACCGTCGAAACCCTGTTTTTAAAAGTGTGCATTAAACTTTCTCTGATCGGGGTGAAACTTGGCATGTGGTCGTAATTAGGCATAGCTAGGCCGCCTGTCGAATTTCGTCGCGATCGGAGTCCGTCTGGTACCCGAACGGTCGACCGTAGCGGCACCGTCTTCGGTTATTCGTCGGACGTTTGTCGGCGTTTTAAAAATTGTTGCCGCGCCGCATCACTCCCCTCTCATCTTAGCCAACGCCACTCTACACACCTAACCCTAACCCGCCTCTCTGATCGGACCGCACGATCGCGATCGGAGGGTCGAAAAACCCCCAGATACACTCCATCCTAGCCCCCTTCCTATAAAAGAAGCCCTCCCTGCCATTTTAGGGAAACCCTAACCGTGCATCGATTTCCGCGCCCACCAACCCAGCGCAGCCATCTCTCTCCAGACCCCCTCTCTCCCTCAGCCGCCGCCAGTGCCCGCCGAGCCCAGATCGGGCCCGGCTGAGCCCATCCGCCGCCATCGCCTGGCCCAAGGCCTCCCCTCGCGCCTCCCGTGGCTTCCCCCGCGCCGCTGCACCTCCCTCGACGGAGCCCCACGTCGCCGCGCCCGTCCGGCCAGCAGCCGCCGCCGCCGGAGACCAACCGCACGCCACGGGCCTCGTCCTTCCTGAGCTCGCCGCCGTTGGCTGGTTCCTCGCCAGATCCGCTGGCCGCACGCCCGCCATCCCCGTCCTTCTGAGCGCCACCCTGCCTCGGTTCCCCGTCGGCCTCACGCGCCAGATCCGGCCGGCCAACGCCCGGAACCTGCCGCCTGCACCGCCGTCGGAGGCGCCTGCCTCCATCCCCGACGGCGCCTGATGCCGCCATGTGTGCCGTCGTCGGCCCTCTGCTTCCTCCCGTCGAGAGGAGGAGGGAGCCCCGAGCAGGCCGCCACCAACCCCGGTTGGGCCCCGCAGCCGGCCCAGTCCGGTGCGCACCGCCCCCAGCTGCCCACCTCTTCGGTCCGAGCCGGCCCAAGCTTCCTCCTCGGCGGCCCAAGGTGAGGCTGAGTATTCCCCGCCTTGCATTTTTTTTTTGTTTCTTGCGCTGCCCTTTCGGCCCATGTAGATTTTAGGAATTTTAGGAATTAATAAATTCCAGATTATAGACGATTTTAGAATGCCCGTAGATTTTATTTCGTAAGTCGGATTGAGGCGTGTAGCATATGGTTTTCTTATAGTTTTACGCGTAGATTACGTTTTTGCAACATGCATAATTGTTTGACGTCGTTTAGCGTGCCGGATGCCTAGAAAAACGTGTTGTTTTAATAGGATACGTCCCGTATTTATTTTTCTTGCGGTCCGGATTGCTCGTATGCCGTAGAATAAATGTTCATGTTTTAGGAACTATTATTCCATGTATTTTAGAGCGATCGTTGGTATTTTTTTTGCGTGTAGGGTTTGCCGGTAGTTTATTTTCCCGTGTATAGGTTATTTTCTCGCATTTTCGTGTGGCATTATATTGTTGTACAACCCCACATATTTTATATGTTCCTGGGGTAGAAAAATCCATTGGATTTTCTATGCAATTAGTTTTAGCTTTTGAGGAAGTTAGGTCGTGAGATATTTTTCCATGTTGCCCTCTTGTTTATTTCGTAGGATTTATTCCGTGCTCCGTTTGCTTAAGTTGTCAACTAGGGAATTGTTCTTGGGTGTTTAGACTAGCCCCTGGTATTTTTAGTTGCAATAGAAATGCATGTTTAGGTGTGTTTTGATTGCCCTCAAGTTGCTAGAAATAGTGCTGTTTTGGACGTGCTGAAATATTTCTAAGTCTGGAATCTGTTATATTTTGTTGCTCTCTTGTCTTGCTTCTATCTTGTGATCTGTAGCTCTGTTCAGGTTGGTCCAATGGAGTTAGTTGTATCCCTTGTGTTTCTCTAGAATGCTGCGAATTTTCTTGCCATTTGGAGTTCTGTAGCTATAGGTTTTGCTGCTGTCAATATTGCTTCAGATCGAAAACTGCACTTTCATGAGGTATAATTTTCACTAAGTCTGAAATAGTGTGTGGGATGCCATTTTGTGACTTCTTTCCCTAGTGATCCGTGAGGCCATGCTAGTTGTTGTTAGATGTTTGTAGTAGTGCTTCTTTCCCTCTTTCTTGCCATGCCTTGCTTGAGTTTATCGGAGTTGTGTAGCCCGTAGTTGCGGGGTGTAGAAAATGCTATGTGGCTGATTTTGGCAGATTGTAGTGCTATCTTGTTTTGCTCGTAGTTTTTGAACCGTAGCTCCGTTTTGATCGTGTCCTACATGAAACTTGCTTAGAATCTCGTGTAGTTTCATTTTCTCTTGTTGTTTGTAAGATTGGAAGTGCTCGTAGCCATCATTGCACACATATTGCATTCATGCCATCGTATCTTGCGGTGCTTGTAACTTTTGATCCGTAGCTCCGTTGGAGATGTTCTCTTTGTGTAGATTGCTTGAAATGACGCGTGGAATCACGTGAACCTACTTGTTTTGCTGTTTAACAACTAATTAAAAGCATTAGTTCAGATCTGGACAGAATTGTAAATTAACATGTGAGGTCGTCTCGGAGGTGCTATATGTCATTTCCGACCTCATTTAAAATGTCTAGATAGGTAGTTTAATTTCCGCTTCACCTCTTGCATGTTTGACGACATTAATATTGCCATGTAGATAACTGGGAGTGAACTAAATAATTCCTATGTGGAGTTTCGTCAATATGCAACCCGTTGCATATTGAACTTCACTTAATGTGTAGTGTTTGATTGTGTGAATTGGCATGCCGTGTCTTGCATGTATTCAGCTGCTCATGCATCCTATGTGTTGTGCATCGTGTGGTGAACATCGTGTGTTGATTTGTGTTTCCAGTTTTCTTCGTCTCGATAGAGTTCCGCAAGCGTGTCGGATGTGAGGACCCGTTCGACTACGTCGGTTCGTCTGCTTCACGGAGGCATTCTTCTTCCAAGCGGGATTTCAGGCAAGATGATCATTTTCCCAGATACCATTACTATCATTGCCATGCTAGTTTACCGTTCTACTAATTATGTCCCGTTGCCTACCACATGTTAAACATCAGCCTCTCAACAATACCATGAAACCTTCAACCTGTTCAACCTAGCAAACCACTCATTGGCTATGTTACTGCTTGCTTAACCCTGTGTTAGCGTTGCTAGTTGCAGGTGCAGTTCCTTCCATGTCAAAACATGGGTTCCTTGTTATATCACCATATTTAAATGCTATTTAATTTAATGGACCTATATACTTGGTAAAAGGTGGAAGGCTCGGCCCTTTTCTAGCCTGGTGTTTTGTTCCACCTTTGCCCCCTTAGTTTCCGGATACCGGTGTTATGTTCCATAATTGAGCGCTCCTAACACGATCGGGGTTGTTATGGGGACCCCCTTGATAATTCGTTTTAGATTAAAGCTGGTCTGGCAAGGCCCAACATTGCTACTACATTTTCCTAATAACCTAATAAACTTGCATAGGGACTTTCCGGACCCCGAGGATAATTTAATCAACCCCCCGGGCCAGTGCTCCGCATGAGTGTTGGTCCACCCACCTAGCAGTCGGCGGTGCCACCTCGGGGCAACTCGAGGTTTGGCTACCGTCCACTATGCATCGACGGTGTGTCCTGAGAACGAGATACACGGCTCCTATCGGGTTCGTCGACACACCGGGTGGCCTTGCTGGATTAGTTTTACCTTTGACGAGATATCTTGTGCATCGGGATTCCGGTGATGCTTTGGGTAATCTCAGAGTTAAGGTTTTCCACTAGGGAATCCGACGAGATCGCGAGCTTCGTGATTGAGGATTTCTATGCGTCTTGTGGTAATTTGTGATGGACTAGTTGGAGCACCCCTGCAGGGTTAAATCTTTTTGGAAAGCCGTGCTCGCGGTTATGTGGCAACGTGGAAGCTTTGTTTAACACTAGTTCTAGATAACTTGAAGTTAACTTAATTAAAACTTGCCAACTGTGTGCGTAACCGTGACTGTCTATTTCGTGAGTTCCTTCTCCGACCGAGGACACGGTGGGGTTATGTCTGACGTAGGTAGGTGTTAAGGATCATTCTTTTGATCATGAGTAGTTCACGTCCGTTATGCGTAGATCTTCCCCCTCTTATTTCTTGTACTCGTAAGTTTAGCCAGCAAATATATGCTTAGCCGCTGCTGCAACCTCACCACTTAACCATGCCTCACCTATTAAGCTTTGCTAGTCTTGATACCTTTGGAAATGAGATTGATGAGTCCCCTGTGGCTCACAGATTACTACAACACCAGTTGCAGGTACAGGTTAAGGTTACTTGACGCGAGCGCGTTGATTGTTCATTTGGAGTTGCTTCTTCTTCTTCTTCTTCTTCTTCTTTGATCTAGGATGGGTTCCAAGCCGGTAGCCTGGGATAGCAAGGATGGACGTCGTTCTTATTTTTCTCGTTTGTTTTCGTCCGTAGTCGGACCCTGCTCTTACTCTTGATGATTATGTAATGTACTGATGTGACTCTGATGTACCTTGTGGCGAGTGTAAGCCAATTCTGTATATATATCTCTTCTTTTCAGTACATGTACTTGTAACGATATCCATTCTTGCGACACGACGAGATGCGCTTCTATCCCTGACGACGCCTTCGTGCCAAATTGAGGATAGGGTCGCATCTTGGGCGTGACATGATCATAAGGACATATATTTTCCATACATAAGATTTTAAACCCTATTTTATATTATAATTATTTGAATAAAACCCTTGAAGCCATTTCTGTCTGTTTTGACCTTTTGAAATATTTCCAAAGGAAATATTCTCAATAAAATCCTAGAAAATTCCAGTTATCCCTAAGCCATATTTGGTGTCCACATAAAGTTTCACCTTCATCCAAGGTGATTAAGGACCCCAAATAACCCTAAAACCCCTTCTGTCCAGATTAAAGTTAGAGCAACTCTACATAGCAAAGTTTGTCCAATGATGTTGAAACTTTGCACGAGTGCCTACTACCTAAAATGAGGGTTCCACGCCAAAAATGGGATTTGTGGGACTTAGTTTGCCTACACTCTCTTTGGAAGGGACAGATCTGGTCAAATTGAAGTGTTTTCAAGTTTACAAAGCTAAACTTGTCCAATGGAGCTCAAACTTGGTGAAACCCCATGTTTTAGCACCAAACCCAAACCTGTTAAGTTGCAGCACGAGTGGTGGGGTGCAACCCCCTCAAACCACTGTCGAGCACCTTCCGAAAGATGGTAAAAAGCCACCTTAGCCACAGCTAAACCCAACCCCTTTGCTCCAAACTCATAGATTAGGTGGCCAGTATACATATCTAACCTAGTCAACTGGCACCTCTCTGGTTCAAAGTAGAAGGTCAAAAACTCCAATTTAGGCTTCAGTTCAAGGCTGACAGCACCAGTATTTCTTGTCTCCCTTGACCAGTCGAAGCTCCCACGAGACCCAAACGGCTAGCCACACTCCCAACTAGTGACAGGACATGCTAGACACGTCCAAAGTGCCTCGGAGCGCACCAGCATGCCGTGGCATGCCAAAACTGTGATCTGGGCGTGCTACAGGAAGCCACCAAGGTGGGGGCGACGCTCTCGACCAGTTCCAGCCCCCCCCCCCCGAGGTGTCCAACCTCTTCCCCGACAATCTCTCTGCCTCGAGCAACTTTCGGGCCCCTCCTTCCACGCGCTAGAGCTCGCGCGATGCGTGCCCGCGAATACCAGAACCGGCCAAGGTTGCGCGGCCACGGATGCTCGACTCCTCCCTCTCTCCCTTTGAAGCGGATGGTTTTGGCAGTCCAAAACCATGTCCTGAGACCGTGGTTTCGACCCCAGCCCCTCTCTGCACCCGCATGCGTGCCACGGTGAGTCACCGGCGCTCCCAAATTGTCTCACCGTCACGAGCCTATTTATAGCCCTCCCCCTCGCTCCAGCACCCCTCAAATAGCTTCACCACGACCACCCCAGCGAACCAGCAGAGCCCCGGTGCTCAAGATCGACCGGGGCTTGGTCGATCTCCGGCTACACGACGGCTCCTGCGCCCGTCGACCCACCAAATTGATCCCCTCAACCCCAGGCAGCTTTCTCCCAACTCGCCCGAGCATTTCCGTGCCTCTAGCCACCTCCTCGGACACCTCCCGAAACTCCTCCGCCGCGGCCTCCTCGTCTCCAGCGAACCCCTGCCTCTCTGACGTTGTTCCGACCACCAGTGGGTAGGCAACGTCATGGAAAACCCATTCCAGTCCTTGTTGGGGCTTGAGAGCGTCGGCAGCCTCGCGGGCGTGCTCCTCCTCCTCTCTGGCCAGAGGTAGGAGACGACCCCGACAGGTCTGCCCCACCTATCGGTGGCCCAAGCTCCTCCACCATGCTGTCCACAGCCACTGACCGTACGGCCCCGCACGTGAGGTTCAAACCTGACAGAGCGCGCGCCTGGGCAGGCTGTCGGCTGGCCATGGGCCAACCCAGTTCCAGGCCGAGCGAGGCCAGGGACTTAGCCCGTTTTCTTTTATTTCTAAAACCTGATTTCTAAGATTTTTATAAAACATTTAACCAGTGTAAAAATATAATTTTCCCACTTTTATTCTTCTAAAAATATGTAGTATTTAATAATATGATTGGATGAATTTTCTACAACTATTCTGTTTTACAATAATAAAAAGGACTAAATTGGAATAGTTTTGCTTCTGTTTGGTTAATTTTAAAAATGTTCTTTCAAGAGAATTTGAGGCAAATATTTTTCAAAATGACAACTTAGATTTGTCAGTAATAAAGACTATTTTTAAAATAACTTTGTGATTTGTTTCCGTGTGAGCTATTTCTTATTTATTCTTTTATCGACGATAGAAAATCCATGTGACGAGGGAATCAGGGCGGAAGACCTCAAAGACCCCGGATACCTAGCTGACCAAGGCAAGCAGCCCTTTGACCATGACTGGGCATATGTTATATTGCATGTTAAGATAGCAAGTATTTCCGTTGCATACGATCATAAGTGCTGGTAAATCAACCAGGTGATTTTTACCGATGGCTCCCCCGGAGCACATGCATTGAGCTTGATCCTACCCTTGAGGGTCACGCTATTATCATGTTGACAAGTAATGCTAGAGTAAATAGCATGAGCATGTTGATGACATAAATCAAAGATTTATGAAAAGCCCGTCGGGTGTAACTAATGCCCGAGGGTGATGATGAGTTAGGTGGCCACTTTTGGTGAAGTGGTGCACCCGGTATTTGTGTGAGTATTGTTTCGGAAATGGGATTAGATTTATGATGTGTCGACCGTCCCAACCTTACCAGTACGACTATGTTACCCCTTATGGGATGGGGCTATGTTAATTACTCTGGTCGGTGCTAGCAAAGAGCCACATTACTAGTGGCGGGAGTGATGTGTGGTCACTCTCGTGATGGGGTCGTGCCAGGTAGGACGACTATGCCATTTTTATGAGTTCCAGGCACACTGTTGTTCCCCGCATGGTTGTTACTGTCCAGAATTGGTGCCCGTAAGACATAAAACATGTCGGATGGGTACCAATCGAGTGGACCTCTTTGTCTAGTATCGTCAGGGGAAAGGCATTGATCGGGTACTTACCTCGGGTATGTTATATACCGCGAGTCGTGGATGACACGGAAGTTTCCCGGATCTCGTGGGTCCAGCGTACTACCTCTTCAGAGTGTAAAACTATTCGAATAGTCGTGTCCACGGTCAAGGACAGTTGTGTAATCCTGCTTAAACTACGTCCAGTTGTTTCCGCATAAACCAAGTGTGTGGTGATAAAAAAAGTGTTTTTATGAAAGTAATGATATGACCAAGTTCGGAGACTTGGCATATAGGGTGAACCCGGAAGGTTCAACCCTCGACAGATATTTTGATATCTGTAACCTGTTCTTCAAAAGTAATTCTCTAAACTGATGCATACCTGTGCTCATGTTTACCACCGAGAGACATCCGCCAAAGATGCATGTTATTGTTATCCTTCACTTTCATTGTTCATGTCATGGGTTGTTTGCGAGTACATTTGAAGTACTCATTGGCTTGTCACTGGTTATGTTATTGACCAGACATGGAAGGACCGGAG
The DNA here is from genome assembly GCF_904849725.1 of Hordeum vulgare subsp. vulgare. Classification (NCBI taxonomy): domain Eukaryota; kingdom Viridiplantae; phylum Streptophyta; class Magnoliopsida; order Poales; family Poaceae; genus Hordeum; species Hordeum vulgare. The sequence goes on along the minus strand of NC_058522.1, from coordinate 146,737,421 downwards.
TTTGGAGATGAGTATGTCTTTGGAGACGCCCCTGCGAACTAGGACGCTTCCAAGTCAGAATGCTTGTCAGTGTAGGCTTGATGGCATGGGCACCGCTTAGCCCCTATGATTTACGCTTCTAGTTGTATTTGAGTGATTTGGCCTTAGGCCCAGCCTTGTGAACCTGAACATTCGGTCTTGTGTTGTAATAATCGGTATTTGTATTTAAGACTCTGTTATTCGGTATCTGTGTTCGGTGAGCATTGATCTATGGGATCACTGAGCACGGTGCTTCCTCTTGAGCTTGCGTTGGTTTTCCCTTGAAGAGGAAAGGCTGATGCAACACAGGAGCAGTAAGTATTTCCCTCAGTTTTGAGAACTAAGGTTTCAATCCAGTAGGAGAATCAAGCCAAGTGTCCAGAGTACCTACGCAAACACAAACGAGCTTGCACCCAACTCTATAAAGCGGTTGTCAATCCCTTCAAGATTGATTGCAAAGTGAGATCTGAAGGCGGAAAGTGCAATGAAGTAAAAGTGTAAGGCTAAAAACATGATGTGCAGTAGACCCGGGGGCCATAGTGTTCACTAGAGGCTTCTCTCAAAATAGAAAATATTACGGTGGGTGAACAAATTACTGTCGAGCAATTGATAGAACCGCGCAAAGTCATGACGATATATAAGGCAATGATCATACATATAGGCATCACGTCCGAGACAAGTAGACCGATAGTTTCTGCATCTACTACTATTACTCCACACATCAACCGCTATCCAGCATGCATCTAGTGTACTGAGTTCATGACGAATAGAGTAACGCCTTAAGCAAGATGACATGATGTAGAGGGATAAACTCAAACCAATGATGTAAACCCCATCTTTTTACCCTTGATGGCAACAACAGGATGCGTGCCTCGCTGCCCCTTCTGTCAATGGGAGAGGTCACCGCACGGTATGAACCCAAAACCAAGCACTTCTCCCATTGCAAGAATCATAGATCAAGTTGGCCAAAAAAAACCCACAACTCGAAGAGAATTACAAGGATATGAAATCATGCATATAAGAGATCAGAAGAAACTCAAACAAGATTCATAGATAATCTGATCATAAATCCACAATTCATCGGATCTCGACAAACACACCGCAAAAGAAGATTACATCGGATATATATCCATGAAGATCATGGAGAACTTTGTATTGAAGATCCAAGAGAGAGAAGAAGCCATCTAGAAACTAGCTATTGACCCGAAGGTCTATGGTGAACTACTCACGCAGCATTGGAGAGGTCATGGTGTTGATGAATAAGCCCTCCGTATCCGAATCCCCCCTCCGGGAGGACACCAGAGCGTGCCCCAGATGGGATCTTGCAGAGATAGAAGCTTGCGGCAGTGGAAAAGTATTTTCGTGGATCTCTCGCGTAGCTTTGGATTTTTCGGGAATTTATAGGCGGAAGAGGTAGGGCAGACGAGCCACAGGGGGGCCACAAGCCTGCTAGGCGCGGCCCCCCTGGCCGCACCTAGGGGGCTTGTTGCCTCCCCTAGTGGCCTATGCATTGGTTCTCACGTCCCCTGCGTATCTTCTGTTCCGGAAAAAATCTTTTCGGAAGTTTTATTCCGTTTGGACACCGTTTAAAATTCTCCTCTGAAAATGGTCAAAAACACGGAAAAAACAGGAACTGGCACTTGGCACTGAGTTAATAAGTCAGTCCCAAAAAAGATATAAAAGGCATACAAAACATCCAAGGTTTGACAAGATAATAGCATGGAACCATCAAAAATTATAGATATGTTGGAGACGTATCAAGCATCCCCAGGCTTAACTCCTGCTCGTCCTCGAGTAGGGAAGTGATAAAGACTGAATTTTTGATGTGGAATGCTACCTAGCATAGTTGTCCTTTGTACCTTCTTTCATGTGACATGAATGTTCAGATCCGGAAGATTCAAAACAATAGTTTGCTATTGACATGAAAATAATAATACTTCCAGCAAACTAGCAAGGTAATCATGAACTTTCGAAATAACAATTCCAAAGAAATTTATCCTTACAAAATCATATAGTTTGGCTATGCTCCACCATCCCCACACAACTAATTTAAATCATGCACAACCCCGGTATTGGCCAAGTAATTGTTTTCGCACTCTTACTTTCTCAAACCTTTTTCAACTCTCATGCAATACATGAGCGTGAGCCATGGATTTAGCACTATGTTGGAATAGAGTGTGGTGGAGGTTGTGAGACAAAAAGGAGGAGATGGTCACATTGACTCGGCGTACCAAAGCACTATGGAGATGCCCATTAATAGATATCAATGTGAATGAGTAGGGATTACCATACAAAGGATGCACTAGAGCTATAAGTATGTGAAAGCTCAAAAGGAGAACTTGTGGGTGTGCATCCAACTTGCTTGCTCACGAAGACCTCGGGCAATTTTGAGGAAGCCCATCATTGGAATATACAAACCAAGTTATATAATAAAGATTCCCACTAGTATATGGTGGTGACAAAACGAGAGGCTCTCAATCATGAAGAACATGGTGCTACTATGAAGCACAAGTGTGGAAAGAGTTAGTAGCATTGTCCCTTCTCTCTTTTTCTCTTTTTTTTGTTTGGGCTCTTTGGCCTCTTTTTTTCTCTCTTTTTTATTGTGGGAAACTTTGGCCTCTTTTTTTTATTTCCTCACATGGGACATTGCTCTAATAATGATGATCATCACACTTTTTATTTACTCACACCTCAAAGCTTAGAACGATGATGACTCTATAAGAAATGCCTCCGGCAGTGTACCGGGATGTGCAACGATCTAGCTTGGCGTATGACATTGAAACATCTCGCTAGCTATCTTACGATCATGCAATGGCAATATGAGAGTGGCGGCACAAGTCATGAGACGGAACGGTGGGAGTTGCATGGCAATATATCTCGGAATGGCTATGAAAATGACATAGTAGGTAGGTATGGTGGCTGTTTTGAGGAAGGCATATGGTGGGTTTGTGCACCGGCGAAAATTGCGCGGTACTAGAGAGGCTCGCAAAGGTGGAACGTGAAAGTGCATCTATACCATGGACTCACATTAGTCATGAAGAACTCACATACATATTGCGAAAGTTATTATTAGTAATCGAAACAAAGTGCTAAACGCATACTCCTAGGGGAAGGGTTGGTAGGTCTTAACCATCGCGCGATCCCGACTGCAACACAAAGGATGACAATCAATAGATCAATTATGCTCCGACTTCCTAACATAGCGGTTCACCATACGTCCATGTTACGGGAATCACTAACTTCAACACAAGTAGTTCTAGATTCACAACACCCTACTAACATAACTCTTAATATTACCAAATCCACGTCTCAAAACTAATTGAGAGGAATCAAACTTCTCTTTCTACTCAATGCACATGAAGATGGAAGTTTTATGGTATCCTCTTTAGGTACCTATCACCTTTGGGACTACTTTCATAGCACAAGCCAACTACCAAGTTACGCACCGTCGTGCTCTAAAAGATCTAAGTGAAGCACATGGAGCAAAATTGTCTAGCTCAAAACATATAAGTGAAGCACAATGAGTATTCTAGCAAATTCATGATGAGTGCATGTATCTCTCAAAAGGTGTGCCGCAAGGATGATTGTGACACAACAAAAATAAAAGACTCCTACGATACAAGACGCTCCAAGCAAAACACATATCATGTGGTGAATAAAAATATAGCTCCAAGTAATGTTACCGATGGATTGAAGACGAAAGAGGGGATGCCTTCCCAGGGCATCCCCAAGCTTAGGCTTTTTGGTGTCCTTGAATTTGGCTCGGGATGCCTTGGGCATCCCCAAGCTTGAGCTCTTTCCACTCTTTATCCCTTTCTCCATGAGAACATCACCGAAAACTTGAAAACTTCACAACACAAAACTTAAACAGAAACTCGTGATATCATTAGCACAAGAAAACAAACTACCACCTCTTTAGGTACTGTAGAAATCTTGATTTCTATTTATATTGGTGTTAGATTAATGTATTCTCACTTTTCCATGAATAGTACCCCCCCCCCCCCCCGATACTATCCATAGTTTCATCAAAACAAGCAACCAACACAACAAAAACAGAATTTGTCAAAAACAGACCAGTCTGTAGCAATCTGTATACTTCGTATACTTATGGTACCTCACAAATTCTGAATATTTACGAAAGCCTGGGAAAAAGACATATAAACCATAATAAAAAGAATCAACTCAAAATCTCTTTCTTAATAAAAACAAAAAATAATTTCGTGAGCGAAAAGATTCTGTCTTTTTCCAGCAGGATCAAACAACCATCACCAAACTAATCATAAATGTTTTGCTTGGCTCAAACACATAAAGAAACACAAAAAACACAATCATAACAGAATTATGATGGCGTGGACGCAACAAACAGAAAGCAAAAGATAAATTCATTGGGTTGCCTCACAACAAGCGCTATTATTTAACGCCCTTAGCTAGGCATAAGGTGATGGAATCACGTATCATTGTCTTTGGTGCTCAAACCATAAGTAGCCCTCATCATGGATTCATAACGAAATCTTATTTTTTTCTAAGAAAATGCTCCATGCCATTCTTTAAAGGAAATTGAAACATAATATTCCCTTCCTTCATATCGATGATAGCACCAATAGTCCTTAGGAAAGCTCTACCAAGAATGATAGGGCATGTAGGATTGCAATCAATGTCAAGCACAATGAAATCCACGGGTACATAGTTCCTATTTGCAATAATAAGAACATAATTAATCCTTCCCATGGGTTTCTTGACAATAGAATCCGCAAGATGCAAATTAAGAGAGCACTCCTCAATCTCATTAAAGCCCAGAACATCACATAAAGACTTTGGAATCGCGGAAATACTAGCACCCAAATCACACAAAGCATTGCATTCATAGTCTTTGATTTTGATTTTGATAGTAGATTCCCACTCATCATGAAGCTTTCTAGGAATGGAAACTTCCAACTCAAGTTTCTCTTCAAGAGATTTTATCATAGCATCGACGATATGATCGGTAAAGGCCTTGTTTTGGCTATAAGCGTGTGCAGAGTTTAGCATGGATTGCATCAAGGAAATGCATTCAATCAAGGAGAAACTATCATAATTGAATTCCTTGAAATCGAAAGTAGTAGTTTCATTACTACTCAAAGTTTTGATATCTTCTACTCCACGTTCAATGCTTTTAGCATCAAGATAGTTGGACTCCGAATCATTGGGGCGTTTTTCAACAAAAGTGGATTCATATCCAGCCCAATCATCATTAGGTTTGTCACTAGAAAACAAAGATTCAATGGGAGTCACACCAAGCACATTAATATCATCGTGATTCTTATCACGAGAACATGCCTTTTTAAGCCATTCATGTCTAGCACGAATTTGGGAGGTTCTTTCTTTGCTCTCATTCATGGAAACACGCATAGCTTTCAAAGTGTCATCCATATTGATCTTGGGAGGAGCACATCTAACTTTCAAAGCATCAATATCAATAGACATTCTATCAACGCTCCTAGCCAAATCATCAATTTTGAGTGGTTTTTCCTCTATGGACGCATTAAAAATCTTTTGCGAGTTGATGAACTCTTTGATATTACTCTCTAGATCAGAGGGTAATTTATTGTAATTTCCATGAGTATTGTTGTCGGAGTTGCCAAAGTTATTAGAGGGGTTACTAGGAAAAGGCCTAGGAACATAGTTTCCTCTAAAAGCATTGTTGTTGCCAAAATTATTCCTACCAACAAAATTAACATCCAAGCTCACATTACTACTCTCAATCAAGGAAGATAATGGCATATCATTACGATCTAAAGGAGCACTTCTACTAGCAACCAAATTCATTAACTCATCCATCTTAGCGCTCAACGAGTTAATTTCTTCTATAGTGTGTACCTTTTTACTAGTAGGTGACCTTTCAGTGTGCCACTAAGAGTAGTTTGTCATGATAATGTCTAGGAGTTTTGTGGCTTCTCCTAATGTGATTTCCATGAATGTTCCAGCTAAGGCGGAGTCCAAGATATTTCTAGAAGCGAAATTCAAACCAGCATAGAAGATTTGCATAATCATCCAAAGACTCAAGCCATGAGCGGGACAATTTCTAATCATCAATTTCATTCTCTCCCAAGATTGTGCAACATGTTCATGATCAAGTTGCTTAGAATTCATGATATCATTACGGAGAGAGATAATCTTAGCCGGCGGAAAATACTTGGATATATAAGCATCTTTGCACTTGTTCCAAGAATCAATACTATTTTTGGGCAAAGATGAAAACCAAGTTTTTGCTCGATCTCGCAACGAGAACGGAAAAGGCTTCAATTTAATCACATCATTATACACATGTTTCTTATTTTGCATATCGCAAAGCTCGATGAAGGTATTAAGATGGGATGCGGCATCTTCACTAGGAAGGCCGGAGAATTGCTCTTTCATAACAAGATTCAGCAAAGCAGCATTGATTTCGTATGATTCCACACTAGTGGCGGGAGCAATTGGAGTACTAATAAAATCATTATTATTAGTATTCGAGAAGTCACAAAGTTTGGTGTTTTCAGTCATGGTGACTTCAGCAAGCAAACAAGCACACAAGCGAACAAAAAGCAAGCGAGAGAAAAGGGCGAACGAAAAAGGTAAATATTTTTGTAAATTTTTGTTTTTCAGAAGTGGGGGAGAGGAAAACAAGAGGCAAAAAGGTAAATGCAAGAGATGAGTTTGCGACACTTACTTGGATGAGATTCACCTAAAACTTGATCCTCCCCGGCAATGGCGCGAGAAATCCTTCTACTGCCTCTTGGGCTGGCGTTGGTTTTCCCTTGAAGAGGAAAGGGTGATGCAGCACAGGAGCAGTAAGTATTTCCCTCAGTTTTGAGAACCAAGGTATCAATCTAGTAGGATAATCAAGCTAAGTGTCCAGAGTACCTGCGCAAACACAAACGATCTTGCACCCAACGCTATAAAGGGGTTGTTAATCCCTTCAAGATTGATTGCAAAGTGAGATCTGAAGGCGGAAAGTGCAACGAAGTAAAAGTGTAAGGCTGAAAATATGATGTGAAGTAGACCCGGGGGCCATAGTGTTCACTAGAGGCTTCTCTCAAAATAGCAAATATTACGGTGGGTGAACAAATTACTGTCGAGCAATTGATAGAACCGCGCAAAGTCATGACGATATCTAAGGCAATGATCATACATATAGGCATCACATACGAGACAAGTAGACCGATACTTTCTGCATCTACTACTATTACTCCACACATCGAACGCTATCCAGCATGCATCTAGTGTATTGAGTTCATGACAAACAGAGTAACGCCTTAAGCAAGATGACATGATGTAGAGGGATAAACTCAAACCAATGATCTAAACCCCATCTTTTTACCCTTGATGGCAACAACATGATGCATGCCTCGTTGCCCCTTCTGTCACCGGGAGCGGTCACCGCACAGTATGAACCCAAAACCAAGCACTTCTCCCATTGCAAGAATCATAGATCAAGTTGGCCAAACAAAACCCACAACTCGAAGAGAATTACAAAGATATGAAATCATGCATATAAGAGATCAGTATTTGTGTGTTCGGTGAGCATTGATCTCTGGGATCACTGAGCATGTTCATTCCGCGATCTCGACTCGTAAGTCGGGGTTCCCACACCGGTTCATCGAGTAGTGTATTTTGTTAGTGATGTACTGACCTTATCCAAGCAGCGATACCCACATTGGCAGAAGCTGGTCTTTGGAATTTTTATGGAAAGCCGGAAGCTGAAGAACTGCTTCCAGGAGCATCCAATCACTTTGGTTAGTTCAGCCCCAATTGGGGATATCATATAGAACCGGGAGGCTACAAGTCGTCTTGCTAAGTGGGAAATTGAGCTTGGACCCATCATGTGAAGTATATGCCTCGTACAACCATCAATTCCAAAGCACTGCTGGATTTTATCAACAATTGGACTGAGCTTCATCTCCCATAGGATAGGCCATAAAACATGTACTAGACTATACATTTTGATGGCTCTAGATAATTGGAAAGCTCGGGGGCTGGCGTAGTGTTATCCTCTCCAAGGGGTGACAAGTTCTTTTTGTTCTACGACTCATGTTCCTTTGTACCACCAATGCAGCTGAGTATGAGGCCCTCCTGCATGGGCTCGGGATAGCTAACGAGATGAACCTTAGCCGGGTCAGGTGCTTGAGCGACTCAAATTTGGTGGCTCAACAGGTGTCTGGAACCTGGGATTTGAAGGACCCCTTAATGGAGGCTTACAAATGGTCACTCTCCGATGCGGCGGGGCACTTTCATGGATATCAGGTTGATCACACTGATCGATGGCACAATGAGGCGGATTATGCATTCTCACGACTTTGATCTCAACACAAGCCCGTTCCCCCTAATGTGTTCCTGGATGTTCTCCACAACCCCTCTGTGAAGTTACCAACTTGAGGGGTTCTCCGGGTGACTCCGGATTGGACTGTGCCATACTTTTCTTTTCTTTCTCGAGGAGAGCTCCCGACTGAGGAACTTGTTGCTCGCCAGATAATACGAGGATGCAAGTCCATGGTTATTCATTAGGGCGAGTTGTACAAGACAAGTGTTAGCACTGTTTTTCAATGTAGTATTTCCTTTGAGGAAGGACAAGAGATCCTTAACGAGATTCACGATGGCGACTGTGGGCACCATGCCGGCACACTATCTTTGCTATCAAAAGCTTTTCGTCATGGGTTCTATTGGTTGACGGCTCATAGAGACGCGGAGGGTATAGTGCCCAAGTGTGACAGATGTCCAAAATTCGCTCGTCAAGCTCATGTGCCTGCTCAGGGATTGTGTACGATCCCAATCACTTGGCCTTTTGCGGTCTGGGATCTTGATATGGTTGGATTGTTTAAGATGTCTCCTGACAAAAAGAGTCATCTACTGGTGGCGGTAGACAAGTTTACCAAGTGGGTTGAGGCGGAGCCTGCCAGCAATTGTGAAGAAGAGACAGTAGTCAAGTTTCTAAAGAAGGTGATTTTTCGATTTGGCTATCCTCACAGTATTATCACTGATAATGGCACCAATTTATCAAAAGGCACCACAAAGCAGTTCTACTAGTACGAGCATATCCGGCTTGATGTGTGTGTAGTAGCACATCCAAAGTCCAATGGAAAGGCCGAGCGAGCTAATCAGGAAATTTTGCGAAGGATCAAGCCCTGACTCATGGTTCCCTTATAACGTACTCTGGGTTGTTGGCTTTTGGAGCTCCCCGCAGTGCTTTGGAGCATCAGGCAGATGCCAAATAAATCCACTGGTTACACACCCTTTTTTCTAGTTTATGGAGCCAAGGCAGTTTTACCAAGTGATATACGGCATGATTCTTCTTGAGTCGCCTCTTATGTTGAAGCAGACAACGAGTTGGCACGTCAGGATTCCTTGGACGCCTTGGAAGAAGAGTGTGATTTGGCAGCAGCAAGATCAGCTATATATCAGCAAGACCTACGTCGCTATCATATCCTTAGAGTTAAGAGCGGAATCTTTCAGGAGGGAGACTTGGTGCTTCGATTGATTCGCGATCATATGGGCATGCACAAACTTTCACCACCATAGGAGGTTCCTTTCGTCATCAGCAAAAGTCTTCACAATGGCTCATACTATCTAATAGACCTTCATCCAGATAAGCCAACTTCGGAAGAGCAGACAACCCGGTCGTGGAATATCTCTCACCTTTGGCCTTACTATACTTAGAGCCATTGGCTCCTTATTGATGTACATACTTAAAGTTTTTGTACTATCTTATAAACACAATAAAGCCGTCACCCTCGAAATTTGGGGTCTCTGTCATTTTAGCTTATATCATGAGCACAAATCTCTATTATTTCCACTAAGTCGCCAAAGAGACTGAGCCGCCATGATGTGGTCATTCAAACATGGATGTTAACAATGCCAAAGAGGATGATTCGCCATGACGCTCATCCAAACATAGGTGTGATGAGCCAAAGATGACCAGTTGTCATGATGCATGGATCAAACATAGGCGCCAATTGTGGTCAGTGGATTAAAGACGGCTTACTGGGGTCCACTGGTTCCCAGATTGTTTGGCAGTAATAGCATTGTCTTTTGCAATCCTATGCTAGGCTTTTCCCTGATCATGGGTCACTTGGGGGCTTCCAACTCACTCGGTTTAGCTTTATCACCCTCTTGGCTTGCTAAAAATTAATGATATATGATGGTTAGACATGACTGTATGTTCGTGCGACTCCCCCCAAGACCCCGTGTACTCTTGGCAAGTCAATCCATTGTGGACCCTGAACTTGTCAATGTTAAAATATTGAGTGTGTCGTGTGAGAGCTCGCATATGGAAAAAGGAGAAACCATGGGTTAATGTACCCGCTTCACTGAAGCTTGACTTGAGCCTGATCAACCAGTTTAAATCATGAAGGGTTATTGCAAAAATCGATATTAGGGCATGACTACGGCCTTGCAAGCTCGTCTCCGTGCCGAGTCTCACTGAGCCTGTCAATTAAAAAGTAACTTAATGCCATTATATGGTGTCACCTTTTCCAGGGAAGGATTCAATATTTTATACCGGTTCAAATAGAGTATTCGGGTTATGGAGCCATTACGTTAAGATGGCAAGATAAATTACAGGTGGAAAATTTCAGAAAGGCGGCTTATATGGACCCGTCGTGTTGGCTTCAACAAAAGCATTGACACAAAAGGCATACTTGAGCTATTGTAGCAGCCATTGTCAAATTTAGATGTGATACAGAAACCTCCAACATGCACGAAGGGATGACACAAGCCAACAGTCTTTACACCTAGAGGTATTAAAAAGGCTACATGGAGCCCAAGTTTTTGAATAATCAATACTCTAACCCACCTGATAGTTCATGTGGGTTAGATGCATCCGGGTCAGTCTCGGGCAGACTTCTTGTTCAAGGCGCCTCCGGTTCATCCTGCGCCCAGCCTTCTGGGTCCTGGATCTGGAGGTTGCCCATATCCCAGTTGCAATGGAAAAAAAGCACAGAATTCATCTTCTTCATTCAATATGGGCGACGGGTCAACGTCAGGGGCAAAAAGATGCTTACGACGCCGAGGAGTTAGATCCACCGGTTAAAGCAAGGGTGGCTGCACACGTGTGTTGTTCTCATCATAACCCGCGTGATATGTCTTCACATCAACGCCTTCAGCCAGTTGACTAGCCGGTATGCGAGCCGCCTTCATGCAATGGGCGTAATCTTCTTGGGTAAAAGATGATCCATCATCTTTATGTTGAGGAAACCCGCCAGCTATCTCCTCCGGGGTAAGTTCTGGTGCATAAGCCAGAGCCCGGCTAAGAGCAGCGATTGCCCCTTTACGTGATGTTGAGCTCTTCAATTCTTCAAAAAATTTGGGCATAGTTGAAAGGTGCGTCAGCATGTCATTGATAAACTTCACCGGGTCTTTGTCCCCCATAACAGCCTTGATGGTGAACAAACCCCCAGCATTTAGTTTCTCAGTTAAAGTATACAAAGATTTTAGCTTCAGTACACTGTTCTCGTGAAGGTTGAGAGATCGAAGACCTGCAAATAATTCAACAATATAAGTCGACCGGCGGGTCTTTTTTCTACAAAGGTTTGCTTATGAAGAGTTGTTGCAAGATCATCAAACAGTTCTTCCAAAAAACAGCCATCGTCATCTTGGATATATGTCGTTTGAGACCAGTTAGCTCTTCAGTAACCAGCTTCATGTGACCTTCGACGTCTTTAGTGCATTTACCCAAGGCGGCTTTGTCTGTTTCGGAAGATTCTTTATATGTTGTGAACACATCTTTGATTTTTTCAACTTATTCAAAGGAGATCTGAAGTTTCTCCTCAGCTTGAGCTCGGGTTTCTTGTTGATTTGTCAGATTCTCTTGTGCCGCCTAAATCTAAGTCGGCATTGTTTAATGCTTCCTACACAATAAAATGACCAGGTGGATGTTGGTCAAAATCTGAGCCGACAACATGGTGCATACAACATTTTTTGAGGCTGCAAAGAAGATTGTTATCAAGTCTCAAACAGATTCCAAGCAATATAATTGACACTTGGGGCTAATGGATGTCGGTTTTTATACCATATATACTACGTGAGAGACCCAACTCATCTTCAAGAAGATGACCCAGCCCTTGGGGGCTACAGGCTCAAATCTTACAAGACAGAATGATAAGACCCGGCTCATTATTTTCATAATGACCCAGCCCTTGGGGGCTACAGGTCGAAATCTCACAACTAAGCATGATCAAGACCCGACTCATCTTCAAGAAGATGACTCGGCCCTTGAGGGCTACAGGTTGCTTCTTCAAAATTTTATTTCATCAAGACCCGACTCATCTTCAATAAGATGACTCAGCCCTTGGGGGCTACACCTAGCTTTTTCAAAATTTTATTTCATCAAGACCTGACTAATCTTCACGAACATGACACGGCCCTTGGGGACTACATAAGGGTATATGGAATACAAGATTGAGTTCAACATACCTCATATCTTCTCTTCATCATACCAACAAGGCTGGCCTCCATATCCCGGCTTGTGGAGAGGCGGCTTAGATATCTAGAGTGCAGTTCTTCAAAACTAAGTTTTTCAATATTGGGAAGGTCAAGCTTAGCTTCCCCTTTCTCCAATTCACACGCTGCATCTTTAGCAGTGTGCCTGGCCAACACATTGAAGACATGCACTCTATAACCCGTCCCAGTGATGACAACCCTCTCCTCGTGAGATGTGGCATCTTTGGCTATTTTCGGAGGACTAGTCGGTTAGGATTAGCCTTCGGACTTGTTTCCATGGTCGTGTCATCATCACTCGCCGGCTCAGTGATACGTCCATTTTGCATCATGCTTTTATATCAATATTTATTGCATTATGGGTTGTTAATACAGATTATGGTACAATACTTATGCCTTTTCTCTCTTATTTTACAAGATTTACATGAAGACGGAGAATGCCGACAACTAGAATTCTATACAGGAAAAGGAGCACATCTAAGAGACCTATTCTGCACAGCTCCAAAAGTCCTGATAAGTTACGTAGAGCAGTTTTGGAATTTATAAAAAATAATGAGCGAAAGAAAAACCGGAGGGGACCCATGAGGAGGTCACAAGCGAGGGGGCGCAGCCTACCTCCCTGGTCGCGTCCTGCAAACTTGTGGGACCCCTGGTAGCCCTTCGGTGCCCTTCTTCTCCTATATGAAGGGTTTTGACCTGAAAAAATCGTATCAGACCTTTCTAGATGATACGGCACCGTCTCGAGGCAGAACTTCAACAAAACAAATCTAGAGCTCCGACGGAGCTATTCCACTGGGGAAACTTCCCTCCCGGTGGGGAAATCAAGGCCATCGTCATCACCAATGATCCTCTCATTGAGAGTGTAAGTGCATCTAGTGCCCCTTAGTGATTTTGGTGGTTTGAAGACTTATAGGTTAAGTATCTAATGTCTTTATAAGTGTACACAGGATCTATAAGTCATTGAGGAGTTTGAGATATTTGAAGAATATCGACCCCTAAAAATATATGTCTTCAGTAGAAGAAATTGGTCTAAAGTTGAAGAAATGAATCACGAGGAATCTGCGATGAAATTGATATTCCTCATGAAGATATTGATATTGAGAAGATCGGTGGTTCCTGAAGAAAATCTTTCTGAAGAAATTGAAGCGTGAAGATTTACGTTTTCTGTTTTACTTTCTTTGCAATTGATGAATAGGAACACCGTACTGTTAAAGGGGGTCAAAGTAACACTATGGAATGGATTTCCTCATGATGCTCAACCCAAGCCAAATCCTACCAAAAGCCTCAAGTGAGGAATATGAGTGACATGAGGACTCTCACAGTTGAGGGTCCCGACCATTTCGATAACCACGCCAAGTCACTGGTCTTATCCACTCCAACGGTCATATTATTTAAGGGCATTAGTGTCAAATCATGTCGGGATGCTCCCAGGCTATAAATAGCCGCCCCCCACAACCACTAGCTGGTCGGCTGCTCCGTTAGAAACTGACACTTGTCATAAGAGCAACCCAAATTCCTCAGAGCCTTCGAGAGTAAATCATCAGTGAGGAAATACACCACCCACCGAAACCACAAACGAAACCTAGTGATTGAGCATCACTGAAGAAGTTGTTCCTGTGTGGGACTGAAGCCTTTTACCTTTGAGGACTGTGCATCCTCCAGACGGTTAGGCGTCATGGTCTAGAGCAATCCAGCAGTCAATTGTGGATCGCCGGGTGACCGAGTTTGTGAGGGTTTGGAAGTCTGCCCTGAAGACTTACCACGAGTGTTGGGCGAGGACTGTGTGTCCTTAGCTCAAGGAGAATACGGTAGGGACTGTGTGTCCCGGGACTGAGTGTCCTTTGGTTTCAATACCAAGCCGCTCCAAACCAGATGTACAACTGTCACAGCAGTTGGAACTGGGTCATCAACAACAGTCTTCACCAAGAATCGGGTTCTAATTCCTCAACTCTTTACATTCTCTGTATTATGTGTTGATGACATTCACTGTGACTGTTTGAAGAATTTGCTGAAGACTTTCTCTGAATTTCCTCAACCCCAAATTCCTCACTTGAGTTAATCATCATCTGTATTCTGCTTCCGTGCTTACTATGCAATCTTTTTTCACAATCTTCACTCTGTAATACTGCTGTTGTGAACGTTTGCACGACTGATCCTTAACTGTTTCCGATGTAAGTTAGTCATCAGTGAGGAATTTCCTCAAAAGGAATTTCCTCAGTGATGAAATTCTAAAAATCTCCTATTCACCCCCCCCCCCTCTAGTCGATATAACGCACTTTCAGAGAGGGGGTCAATCTCCATCAACATATTCATCAGAACCATCTCCTCTCCAAACCCTAGTTAATCTCTTGTATCTGATCTTCGTCTCAAAACCTCAGATTGGTACCCGTGGGTTGCTAGTAGTGTTGATTACTCCTTGTAGTTGATGCTAGTTGGTTTATTTGGTGGAAGATTATATGTTTAGATCCTTAATGATTATTAATACTCCTATGATTATGAACATGAATATGCTTTGTGAGTAGTTACGTTTGTTCCTAAGGACATGGGAGAAGTCTTGTTACAGGTAATCATGTGAATTTGGTATTCATTCGATATTTTGATAAGATATATGTTGTCTCTTCTCTAGTGGTGTCATGTGAACGTCGACTACATGACACATCACCATTATTTGGGCCTAGAGGAAGGCATTGGGAATTAATAAGTAGATGATGGGGTGCTAGAGTGACAGAAGCTTAAACCCTAGGGTTAGATTTTTCTTAATTCATAAGGGGCTGATTTGGATCCATATGTTTAATGCTATGGTTAGATTTTTCTTAATTCTTCTTTCGTAGTTGCGTATTCTTGCGAGAGAGGTTGATCATAAGTGGGAGGTTTTTCCAAGTAATGGCAGCACCGAAGCGCCTGTCCACCCTCATATCAAATTATCAAAGTAATGAACGCGAATCATATGAGCATGATGAAAACTAGCGTCACATAAATTCCCATGTGTCCTCGGGAGCGCTTTTCCCTATATAAGAGTTTGTCCAGGCTTGTCGTTTGCTACAAAAAGGATTTGGCCACTTTGTTGCACCATTGTTACATTTGTTACTTGCTACACGTTATGAATTACCTTATCACAAAATTATCTGATACCGATAATTTCAGTGCTTGCAGAGAATACCTTACTGAAAACCGCTTGTCATTTCCTTCGGCTCCTCGTTGAGTTCGACACTCTTATCGAAAGGACTACGATAGATCCCCTATACTTGTGGGTCATCACTCAGCATGAGTATCAACACGATCACCAACGGCAGCTTGATGAGTTTCATAAAGCTCAACATGTGTGTCAATAGGTTCAACATGAGTCTCAGGAATAACAAATTCCAGATCCTCCTTCTCAGACGCACCAGGATTATTTGATGACCCGCCCGCTTTCCTCTTCTTGGCTTTAGCCCTGAAAAGTAAAAGTTAAGAAATATATAAAGGATTAAAAGTACTAAAGCAAGTACTAGACGCAAAAGCAAAAATTACCCTGGAAGGATAACAAGAGGTGGCAGCTTTGACACAGATGAGCTCCCCAATGAAGGTGGTGATTCCTAGTAAATTGAATCAAAAGGTTTAATAGGTTGTTGGAGAAGGCTAGCTTTAAAAGAAAAGGATGGACTATCACGTACCTCTTTCCGTCGTTTACGAGTGGACGATTTTTTAGGTAAACCTGTTGCAATTTCACCCGAGGAGCTTCGGGTCTGGCGCCTTGGTGCAAATAAAGTTTTCTTCAAAAGGAAATCTCGAGCCAAATAAGCTTCCAGGTGAGACAAAGGTATTTTACTAACAACCCGCCTTGGTGGCCTTGGAAACGAGAGATCTGGGATGGAAGAGATGGAAATTACCTCAGCATCTTCGTCGTGGCTATCAGCGTCATCATCCTGAGACTGAAGAAGTGATTAGCAAGTATAAGTTAAAAACGGGGTGAAGGTAAAGGTCGCGCTTAGATTGGTCATCACCGGCTTGTGACTCGCCCATAACCGGCGACTCTTCAACAGTCGCCTTGTTTTTCTTCTTCTTTGGGGTGGCTTTGGTTTTCTTGGCATCAACTTTTCGTTGTCTTCGTTTCCAAAATGGAAAGTTCTTCTACAGAAATATTGATAAGGAAAAGCTAGTTTTCAATCAGCAAAGAAACTCACAAACAAGGTAGGAAATGTCAAACATTATTACCTCAAGAGCCGGGTTCTGAGTATATAATGGATTTAGTCCAATTTTAAAGCTAGCTGCTTTCGTTTCACCCAATAGCTTCTTTACAGCTTTGTTGACTTCATCTGAGTCGAGAATGATGTTGTTGAAGCGTTGTGCATTGTTCAAATCGCTATCATACTCGCACATTAAAGCGCCACGGAGACTCGGGGGCATGATTCTCCAATCTACCCAATACTGGGTCAAATCAACTCCAGTTAACCCATTGACCATCAAGGCTCTGATTTTTGGCCACACAAAGGCAAGATCGCACACTCTTCTTGAGTCAGTGAGCCCGTCACTTCAAAATACATTAGAAGGCGCTCTGCTCTAAAACCCGGTAGGGGTTTCTCATTAACAGGAGCAGTGTTCTTGCAGTAAAACCAAGTTTTTCCCCAACCTTTAGGGTGACGAGGCTAGGTGGCAGCAGGAAAACCACGGTCTCTTATCCTCTGGATTGTTAGCCCACCAAGTTCCAAACAGGGTCCATCAGCAAATTCTGTTTGGCGATTGATATAAAAGAATTCCCTGAATAAAAGGACATTGGGCTCCACTCCCACGTACACTTGACAAAAAACATGGAATTGGCACAAGTTGGTTATGGAATTAGGGCCCAGGTCTTGAGGGTGGAGATTGTAAAAGTGCAGAACATGTCGAAAGAATTTTGACCCGGGAGGAGAAAAGCCTCGCTCAATATGATGTGTGAAAACCACTACCACTCCTTCACCCGGTTGTGGACGTTCCTACCCAACGGCGGCTCGCCAACCAATCTCTTCTTTTGATGATAAGGCCCCTAAGGACACATAGTGCTCGATCACGGTATCACAGACTTGAGAAGGCACCGAGTTGCATAAAACAAGTTTTGACATGATGGTGGATTCAGGGAAAAGGAGCTGCAAAAACATACTTGGCGGGTTATTCAAAAGATAAACAGATTATTTGACAAGCGAGATGCTCAAGATGGAACTAGTTTGGGTGATTCTAGTTTAAAGTGACATGGCAATCAACAAATAGTTAGGCCGCCTTAACATCAGTTGCCAACTAAAGGGGAAGCGACCTATAGAAGCGGGCGAGTTACAATCATGTCAAGAAGCCGACATATATTTAAAAGGCGGTTTACAAATGGACAAGGTTTCCTATTTTTTCTGCTAAGTATGGGACAAACATGTTTCTACCAAAGCGCTCAAAATTATGGATCTACAAAAGGTTCAAAAAAGGGAAATATTTGCTTACCCTATACAACACGGTGCGAAGTGGTGATGATCTTATTGAAAAATATCAAAAGAAATCTACAATGCATCATGGCCTAAATAGAGCAACTAAACCTACCGCCATAATATTAAAGCCTGATTTCAACAGAACAGGTGAAGACGAATGGTAATAGAAGGGACATGTGAAGAACATCGACAAACTCCTATGAACAAGCTCTGGCCTAATGCAGATCTAGGGATGAAGAAGAAGTTAGCTGGAGGGTGAGTGCCGACGGCGGAGATGACCATTTGCGTCTTGATGGAGTCAGGGAGTGTTGTGTTCCTGAAAAGCTATTAGACATGGAGGAGAACGACGGTGGCAGTGGATGCACGGTGAATAGAGGCATGCTCAAGCAAGAAGACAGGGGGAAAGGTAAAAAATGGAGGAGCCCATCACGAGTATTTCAAGGCTAAACAAATTTAAGTGTGACCGATAGGTGCGGGAATCAAGGAGGCGTAGTAAAAATCAGAGTTAAGGACACCTTGATTCATGGGCCAAACGGATAAATATACGGACCATTATGATGACATCACAAAATCCCTAGAATTTCGGGGCACGTGATGACCCACAAGTATAGGGGATCTATCCTAGTCCTTTCGATATGTAAGAGTGTCGAACCCAAGAGGAGCAGAAGGATCTGACAAGTGGTTTTCAGCAAGGTAATATCTTCAAGGACTGAAATTATCGGTAACAAGTGGTTGTGTGGTGAGATGATTCGTAGCAAGCAACAAATAAAAAAAGTAGCAATGGTGCAGCAAAGTGGCCCAATCCCTTTTGTAGCAAGGGACAAGCCTGCACAAAGTGTTATAGGAGGAAAAACGCTCCCGAGGACACACGGGAATTTCTGCCATGCTAGTTTTCATCATGTTCATATGATTCACGTTCGTTACTTTGATAGTTTGATATGTTGGTGGACCAGTGCTTGGGTACTGCCCTTACTTGGACAAGCATCCCACTTATGATTAACCCCTCTCGCAAGCATCCGCAACTACGAAAGAAGAATTAAGACAAAGTCTAACCATAGCATTAAACTAGTGGATCCAAATCAGCCCCTTACGAAGCAACGCATAAACTAGGGTTTAAGCTTCTGTCACTCTAGCAACCCATCATCTACTTACTAATTCCCAATGCCTTCCTCTAGGCCCAAATAATGGTGAAGTGTAATGTAGTCGACGTTCACATAGCACCACTAGAGGAAAAACAACATACAACACATCAAAATATCGAATGAATACCAAATTCACATGACTACTATTAGCATGACTTATCCCATGTCCTCAGGAACAAAAGTAACTACTCACAAAGCATAATCATATTCATGACCAGAGAGGTAATGAGTAGCATCAAGGATCTGAACATAAACTCTTCCACCAAGTAATCCAACTAGCATCAACTACAAAGAGTAATTAACACTACTAGCAACCTTACAAGTAAAAATCACAGTCACAAGACGGAGATTGGTTACAAGAGATGAACTAGGGTTTGGAGATGAGATGGTGCTGATCAAGATGTTGATGGTGATGAGTCCCCTCCGATGAGAGGAGTGTTGGTGATGATGATGGCGACGATTTCCCCCTCCGGGAGGGAAGTTTCCCCGGCAGGATCGTCCTACCGGAGCCCTAGATTGGTTCTGCTCAAGTTCCGCCTCGTGGTGGCGGCGAATCCTCCGAAAAGCCTCCTCCTGAATTTTTTCGGAACGAAACCCTTCATTTAGCAGAAGAGGGGAGCCAGTGGGCCAGCACGGAGCCCACAAGCCCCCTAGGCGCGGGCAGGGGGGTGGCCGCGCCTAGCAGGTTTGTGGGCATCTGCTGGCGCCCCTCTAGCACTTCTTCGACCTAGTATTTTTTATATATTCCCAAAAAAATCCACGTTGATTTTCATGGCTTTTTGAGTTGCGCAGAATAGGCATCTCAAACTTGCTCATTTTTCAGGCCAGAATTCCAGCTGCCGGCATTCTCCCTCTTCATGTAAACCTTGCAAAATAAGAGAGAAAAGGCATAAATATTGTACCGTGAAGTGAAATAACAACCCAAAAAGCAATAAATATCAACATGAAAGCATGATGCAAAATGGACGTATCAACTCTCCCAAGCTTAGACCTCGCTTGTCCTCAAGCGAAAGCCGAGCTCAATAAATATGCCCACATGTTTAGGGAGTGAGGTGTCGACAAAACAAGATACGAACATGCATGCATGATGATCATGATCAGAACAGCAATACCAACATATAATCTATCATGCTAAAGTGACAATTCCTTCACAAAGTAAAGTATGGATCAAGAACCTTACCGAGAATTAGCAACCGATAGCCTTTAGTCATTGAAGCAATTGCAATTTATCACAACATCGGAAAGAGTCAAATAAGAGCTTGTAAAGCAAATCCACATAATCAATCATCTTTTCGTTCTCTACAATTTCTACAACTCACGTGGTACTCATGAGATCAAAGTTTCAGCTGAACACAGAGAAAGATAGGGGCTTATGGTTTTGCCTCCCAACTGCTTACCTCAAGGGTAATGTCAACTATAATAATTCATGAATGCTTACCTCCAAGTTGACATATGAATATAGATCTTTCCCTAGCATATGACGTTAACCAAGATAAAGGCGAAACAAGGTATTGGTGAAGATCACCATGACTCTTTCAAGGGCAAAAAGTAAAGGTGCAAGATAGGCCCTTCGCAGAGGGAAGCAGAGGTTGTCATGCGCTTTTGAGGTTTGGATGCGTGTCCTCTTAGCGCGGACGAACGTCACTTTATATTGCCTCCTGTGATAAAGAACTTTATTATGCAGTTTGTCGCTTTTATGTCTTCCTCATCACAGGTTCGTACAAAGCTTATTTTCCACATACTAATAGACCACACATATTAGGGAGCAATTTTTATTGCTTGCACCGATGACAACTTACTTGAGGGATCTTATTCAATCCATAGGTAGGTATGGTGGACTCTCATGGCAAAACTGGGTTGAAGGTTTATGGATGCACAAGTAGTATCTCTACTTGGTGCGGGAGTTTGGCTAATATGAGGTGGAAGCAATCGTCACATGCTAAGGGGTCTCTAATCATATAACATTGTTCGGAACCAAGCAAACACAATTCATTATGTTGTCTTCCTTGTCCAACATCTACTTCTAAGCAAGCAATAGTTTAGTGAGTGTTCACAATCATAGATGGTGTCAAAGATGATATATTTATACGTGAACCTCTCCTTCTTTATCACTTCCTATTAATTGCAACAATGACCAAGGTCTGCTTTTTTCTACCCTCAACAAGTTTCAATCATCATTCTTTTTATATGTGAAGCCATCACTTCCCATAAGATCATTACATGATCTTTCATGCTTTTATTCTTTTCTCGCTCTTTTGATCATGGCAAGAGGCAAAGCCCTCAACTAAGACACTCTTTATTATATGGCTCACGAGCTCGAATACATCGGGGGTGACACAAAGCAAAACTCATGACTAAAACACTAAGATCTTTAATTTACTAGAGAAAAAGAAAACTGAAAAGGAACAAACTAAAAGAAAGGTAAAGGCAAAAGATGTGATGGTGATACGATACCGGGGCAACTCCCCCAAGCTTGGCACAAGCCAAGGGGATTACCCATACCCATGCTTAGTTGTCTTCCTTTGGAGGTGATTGTTGTGGAGTTGTTGCGACATTGGTTTGATCCTCCATCTTCCAAGGCATAGGTTCTCCATCATGGAAAGATGAACGAGACTCCAGAATCCTCAAATCTGCAGCCAGGTGTATTGATTTAAATCTATACTCGTACTCACAGTTTTGGTTTTGCAGGTCATAGATCTGGGCCTGGAGGTGATCAATCCTGGCATAGAGCCTGGAGAGGTGCTTCCCAATGTCATTGGCATCGATCCTGTGCTTGCTGGTAAACTTTGTGATCATCATGTGGTTGGCGTTGAGTCCACGCTCAACCATCCCTTGGCACTTGAAGACCTATTGCTCCATTGCTTCGAGCCTCGCCTCCACGCTTCTGGTCTTCTTGGGCCCCTCAACATCACGGATGTGCAGCATCCCCTCACGCATCTCGATAGATTGAGGGTGTTGCAGCACTTCCGTGAGGTAGGGATTGATGACCTTCTCGAAGATCTTGTCCTTCGAAGCTTTTGGGGACGTCATAGCAATCTAGATGTGCAACAGAAACATGCTCAAAACGAAAACCAAGGAAATGCGCGTGATACGAGGGTTAGACCTTACGGGAGAATATATAATGATTTTTTCCAGACCAGCAGGAGTACTCCGCACGAAAACGGAGTCCGGGAGGCACACGAGTTGGCCACAAGCCCCCCAGGCGCGGCCAGGGGGTGGGCCCGCGCGTGGCAGGCTTGCCGCCTCCTCACGCGCTTTCCAGACTACTTCCAATTTTTCTATTTTTTTCAAAATTCCAAAACGGAGAAAAATTCATAATCGGAAATATAACGAGTCTATTTTCTTACCGAATCACATACCTGTTCGTTTTCGGAGTCTGAAACAGGTTGATAAACATCCCTTAGGTATTCTTCCGGAGTTATGATATTGATGATATTGCTTTCAACATTTATGGGAGTACCTGAGATATAATGCTTGATTCCCTGCCCATTTACAACTCTCGGACAATTACCTTCCATGTTGTTGATCTTGGTAGCACCGGAACGATATACTTCCTCAACAATATAGGGACCTTCCCATTAAGAGAGAAGCTTGCCTGCAAAAAATCTTAAACAAGAATTATATAGCAAGACATAATCACCTACATTGAACTCACGCTTTTGTATCCTCTTATCATGCCACCTCTTAACCTTTTCTTTGAACAACTTGGCATTTTCATATGCCTGAGCTCTCCATTCATCAAGCGAGCTAATGTCAAAGAACCTCTTCTCACCGGCAAGTTTGAAATCAAAGTTGAGCTCTTTGATTGCCCAATAAGCTTTATGCTCTAGTTCAAGAGGTAAATGACATGCTTTACCGTACACCATTTTGTACGGAGACATGCCCATGGGATTCTTATAGGCGGTTATATAAGCCCACAGTGCATCATCGAGCTTCTTAGACCAATTCTTTCTAGACCTGTTAACAGTCCTTTGCAGAATTAGTTTAATCTCTCTATTTCTTAGCTCTACTTGACCACTGGACTGAGGGTGATAGGGGGGCACAATTCTATGGTTGACATCGTACTTGGCAAGCGTTTTACGGAAAGCACCATGAATGAAATGTGAACCACCGTCGGTCATCAGATATCCAGGGACTCCAAATCTAGGGAAATTAACTTCTTTAAGTGTTGTGATCAGCACTACTAGTGGGGATAGCTTCTACCCACTTAGTGACGTAATCAACAGCAACTGGGAAATGAGTATACCCGTTGGATTTTGGAAAAGGTCCCATATAATCAAAGCCCCAAACATCAAATGGTTCAATGACAAGTGAATAGTTCATAGGAATTTCCTGACGTTTACCGATATTACCTACTCTTTGACATTCTTCACAAGACAATACAAACTTACGGGCATCCTTGAAAAGAGTGGGCCAATAGAAACCTGATTGCAGTACCTTGTGTGCAGTTCTATCTCCCCCATGGTGTCCTCCGTAGGCCTCGGAGTGACACTTATGTAGGATTTGTCCTTGTTCATGTTCAGGTACACAACGTCTAATAACACCATCTACTCCTTCCTTATAAAGGTGAGGATCATCCCAAAAGTAATGTCTCAAGTCAAAGAAGAATTTCTTCTTTTGCAGGTATGTGAAACTAGGTGGTATATATTTGGCAACGATATAGTTTGCATAATCAGCATACCACGGTGCACTACGTGAAGTATTGATGACATTCAATTGTTCATCGGGAAAGCTATCATCAATAGGTTGTGGGTCATCAAGAACGTTCTCTAACCTAGACAAGTTATCTCCTACGGGGTTATCAGCACCCTTCCTGTCGACAACATGCAAATCAAATTCATGTAGCAAGAGAACCCATCTGATAAGTCTAGGTTTAGCATCCTTCTTCTCCATGAGGTACTTAATAGCAGCGTGATCAGTGTGAATAGTGACTTTGGAATCAACTATGTAAGACCTGAACTTTTCACATGCAAACACGACTGCTAAAAACTCCTTTTCCGTAGTAGCATAGTTTCTTTGGGCACTGTCTAGAGTTTTTGTAGCATAGTGAATAACTTTCAACTTCTTATCAACTATTTGCCCTAGGACAGCACCAACAGCATAATCACTAGCATCACACATGATTACGAAAGGTAAGTTCCAATCAGGTGGTTGAACAATAGGTGCTGTTATCAAGGCCTTCTTATGTATTTCGAAGGCTTCCTCACAATCATCGTAAAAACAAAAGGAATATCCTTTTGCAAGAGATTGGTAAGAGGCCTAGAAATCTTAGAGAAGTCTTTAATTAACCTCCTATAGAAACCAGCATGACCAAGGAAACTTCTTATACCTTTGATATCTGTGGGGTATGGCATTTTCTCGATCGCATCAACCTTAGCCTTATCGACTTCAATACCTCTTTCAGAAATTTTATGTCCTAAGACGATGCCTTCATTAACCATAAAGAAGCACTTCTCCCAATTCAAGACAAGATTGGTGTCTTTACATCTCTGCAAGACTCGATCAAGGTTGCTGAGGCAATCATCAAAGGAAGACTCGTAAACGGAGAAGTCATCCATGAAAACCTCAACAATCTTTTCACAAAAGTCGGAGAATATAGCCATCATACATCTTTGAAAGGTGGCATGTGCATTACATAAGCCAAAAGGCATACGTCTCTAAGCAAAGGTACCGAAAGGGCAGATGAAAGTGGTTTTCTCCTGATTAGATTGTGCAACTGGTATTTGGGAGAAACCAGAATAACCATCTAGAAAATAGAAGTGTGTGTGTTTAGACAGTCTTTCTAACATTTTGTCGATAAAAGGCAAAGGGTAATGATCTTTCCTAGTGGCTTTATTCAATTTCCTAAAATCGATCACCATCCTATAGCCAGTAATAATCCTCTGTGGGATCAATTCATCCTTATCATTAGGGACAACGGTAATGCCTCCCTTCTTAGGGACGCAATGCACCGGACTCACCCAATCACTGTGAGCAACAAGATAGATAATACTTGCTTCCAGGATCTTTAGTATTTCTTTTCTTACTACCTCTTTCATCTAAGGATTTAATCTCCGTTGATGATCAGCAACTGGCTTGGAATGGGGATCTATTTTAATCTTGTGCTGGCATAGAGTGGGACTAATGCCCTTAAGATCATCAAGAGTATATCCAATAACAGCACGGTGCTTCCTCAGAGTTTTTAATAACTTCTTTTCTTCATGCTGTGAGAGGCTAGCACTAATTATAACAGGATATATCTATTTTTCATCGATATAAGCATACTTAAGAGTATCAGGCAATTGTTTAAGCTCGAACACAGAATCACCCTTTGGTGGGGGTGGATCCCCAAGCAGTTCAACAGGAAAATTATTATTAAGAATAGGATATTGTTCTAAGACAGCCCTATCTATCTCATCCCTTTCATCCATATACATATCATTTTCATGCTCAAGCAAGTATTGCTCTAAGGGATCAATAGGAGGCACGGCAATAGAAGCCAAGGCAATAATTTCATCCTTACTGGGCAACTCTTTTTCATGAGGTTGTCTACCAAACTTGGAGAAATTGAACTCATGTGACACACCTTCAAAGCCAACAGTGACAGTTTGCTTCTCACAGTCAATATGAGCATTGACGGTATTGAGAAAAGGTCTACGAAATATGATTGGACAAAAGCTATCTTGACTTCAACATCCCTAACAATTCCCACAGGGCAGATAATATCTCTATTGGCAAGCTGAATAGTGACATCAATAGGTTCTATCTCAACAGGTGCAATCTCGTCCTTAATTTCATCATATAAGGATTGAGGTATTGCACTAACACTAGCACCCACATCACATAAACCATGATAACAATGATCTCCTATCTTAACAGAAACAACACGCGTGCCAACAACATTCCTATGTTTATCTCTAGCGTGAGGTTTAGCAATTCTAGCAGCATCTTCACAGAAGCGAATATTATGTCCCTCAACATCATCGGACAGGAGATCTTTGATAATAGCAATTCTAGGTTCAACTCTAATTTGCTCAGGGGCTGTAGGTGTTCTAATGTAGCCTCTACGTATCACAGTTGAAGCTTTAGAATGATCCTTCATCCTAACAGGAAGAGGTGGTTTCTCAATGTAAGCACTGGGAACAACAGGATCATTATAGGCAATGACTTTCTCTTCAACTGGATTGGGTTTAACTACATTGACTTCTAAGGGAGGATGGTATTTAAACCACTTCTCTTTGGGGAGATCAATATGAGCAGCAAAAGACTCACACAATGAAGCTGTTATCTCAGAGTCAAGTCCATACTAAGCGCTAAAATTACTAAAGGTATTTGTTTCAACAACGGATTTAAGGCAATCAAACTTGAAATTCATACCAGACTCCTTACCTTATTCAAGATCCCAATCTTCAGAGTTGTGTTTAATTCTCTCCAATAAATTCCATCTGAAGTCAATATCTCTCTTCATAAAAGAACCGGCACAAGAAGTGTCAAGCATGGTGCGATCATCATGAGAAAGCCGAGCATAGAAGTTCTGAAGGATAATTTCTCTCGAGAGCTCATGGTTGGGGCATGAATATAACATTGATTTAAGCCTCCCCCAAGCTTGAGCGATGCTTTCTCTATCACGAGGTCAAAAATTATAAATATAATTCCGATCACGATGTACTAAATGCATAGGATAAAACGTTTGATGAAATTCCAATTTCAACCGATTGTAGTCCCATGATCCAGTATCATCACATAGTCTATACCATGTCAACGCCTTATCCTTCAAAGATAAAGGAAAGACCTTCTTCTTGACCTCATCCTCGGGCAAACCTGCAAGCTTAAATAAAGCACAAACTTCATCTAAATAGATTAGATACAAGTCTGGATGTGATGTTACATCTCCTGTAAAAGGATTAGCCAGCGGTTTCTCAAGCATACCCGAAGGAAATTCAAAGCAAATATTTTCAGTAGGTGCAGCAGGTTGAGGAGCAACTATTTTTGCTTCCGTTCGAGGTGAAGATACCTCAAACAAGCCCCTCAAAGGATTAGTTTCCATAGTGCCAAGTGACAATAAATTTCAGCACACTATATGAATGTTTCCTTACCAAGTTCCACTTACCAAAGGCGATTCACTCCCCGGCAACGGCGCCAGAAAAGAGTCTTGATGACCCACAAGTATAGGGGATCAATTGTAGTCCTTCCGACAAGTAAGAATGTCGAACCCAACGAGGAGCAGAAGGATCTGACAAGTGGTTTTCAGCAAGGAAATTTCTGCAAGCACTGAAATTATCGGTAACAAGTGATTGTGTGGTGAGATGATTCGTAGCAAGCAACAAGTTACAAAAGTAGCAACGGTGCAGCAAAGTGGGCCAATCCCTTTTGTATCAAGGGACAAGCCTGGAACAAGTCTTATAGGAGGAAAAACGCTCCCGAGGACACACAGGAATTTCTGTCATGCTAGTTTTCATCATGTTCATATGATTCGCGTTCGTTACTTTGATAGTTTGATATGTGGGTGGACCGGCGCTTGGGTACTCCCCTTACTTGGACAAACATCCCACTTATGATTAACCCCTCTTGCAAGCATCCACAACTACAAACGAAGAATTAAGATAAAGTCTAACCATAGCATTAAACTAGTGGATCCAAAACAGCCCCTTACGAAGCAACGCATAAACTAGGGTTTAAGCTTCTGTCACTCTAGCAACCCATCATCTACTTAATACTTCCCTATACCTTCCTCTAGGATCTAATAATGGTGAAGTGTTATGTAGTCGACGTTCACATAACACCACTAGAGGAAAAACAACATACAACACATCAAATTACCGAACGAATACCAAATTCACATGACTACTTATAGTATGACTTATCCCATGTCCTCAGGAACAAAAGTAACTACTCACAAAGCATAATCATATTCATGGACAGAGAGGTAATGAGTAGCATCAAGGATCTGAACATAAACTCTTCTACCAAATAATCCAACTAGCATCAACTACAAACAGTAATTAACACTACTAGCAAACTTACAAGTACCAATCGGAGTCGGGAGACGGAGATTGGTTACAAGAGATAAACTAGGGTTTGGAGATGAGATGGTGCTGATGAAGATGTTGATGGTGATGAGTCCCCTTTAATGAGAGGAGTGTTGGTGATGACGATGGCGATGATTTCCCCCTTCGGGAGGGAAGTTTCCCCGGCAGGATCATCCTGCCGGAGCTCTAGATTGGTTCTGCTCAAGTTCCGCCTCGTGATGGCGGCGAATCCTCGAAAAAGCCTCCTCTTGATTTTTTTCCGGATGAAACCCTTCATATAGCAGAAGAGGGGGCCAGAGGGCCAACTGGGTGCCCACAAGCCCCGTAGGCGCGGCCAGGGGGGTGGCCGAGCCTAGCAGGCTTGTGGCCACCTGCTGGCGCCCCTCTGGCACTTCTTCGGCCCAGTATTTTTTATAAATTCTGAAAACAATCATCGTTGATTTTGACGGCATTTGGAGTTGCGCAGAATAGGTATCTCAAACTTGCTCCAATTTCAGGCCAGAATTCCAGCTGTCGGCATTCTCCCTCTTCAAGTAAACCTTGCAAAATAAGAGAGAAAAGGCATAAGTATTGTACCGTGAAGTGTAATAACAGCCCAAAAAGCAATAAACATCAACATGAAAGCATGATGCAAAATGGACGTACCACTGGGCAACTCTTTTTCATGAGGTTGTCTACCAAACTTGGAGAAATTTAACGCATGTGACACACCTTCAAAGCCAACAGTGACAGTTTGCTTCTCACAGTCAATATGAGCATTGACAGTATTAAGAAAAGGTCTGCCAAATATGATGGGACAAAAGTTATCCTGAGTGGTAGCAAGAACGAGGAAATCAACAGGATACTTCGTTTTACCACACAAGACTTCAACATCCCTAACAATTCCAACACGGCAGATAGTATCTCTATTGGCAAGGTGAATAGTGACATCAATAGGTTCTATCTCAACAGGTGTAATCCCGTCTTTAATTTCATCATATAAGGATTGAGGTATTGCACTAACACTAGCACCCACATCACATAAACCATGGTAGCAATGATCTCCTATCTTAACAGAAACAACAGGCGTGCCAACAACATGCCTATGTTTATCTCTAGCGTGAGGTTTAGCAATTCTAGCAGCATCTTCACACAAGCGAATATTATGTCCCTCAACATCATCGGACAGGAGATCTTTGATAATAGCAATGCTAGGTTCAACTCTAATTTGCTCAAGGGGTGTAGGTGTTCTAATGTAGCCTCTACGTATCACAGTTGAAGCTTTAGAATGATCATTTATCCTAACAGGGAAAGGTGGTTTCTCAATGTAAGCACTCGGAACAATAGGATCATTATAGGCAATGACTTTCTCTTCAACTGGATTGGGTTTAACTACATTGACTTCTAAAGGAGGATGATATTTAAACCACTTCTCTTTGGGGAGATCAATATGAGCAGCAAATGATTCACACAATGAAGCTACTATCTGAGAGTCAAGTCCATACTTAGCGCTAAAATCACAAAAAGTATTTGTTCCAACAAAGGATTTAACACAATCAAACTTGAAATGCATACCTGACTCCTTACCTTCATCAAGCTCCCAATCTTTAGAGTTGCGTTTAATTCTCTCCAATAAATTCCATTTGAAGTCAATATCTCTCTTCATAAAAGAACCAGTACAAGAAGTGTCAAGCATGGTGCGATCATCATGAGAAAGCCGAGCATAGAAGTTCTGAATGATAATTTCTCTCGAGAGCTCATGATTGGGGCATGACTATAACATTGACTTAAGCCTCCCCCAAGCTTGAGCGATGCTTTCTCTGTCACGAGGCCAAAAATTGTAAATATAATTCCGATCACGATGTACTAGATGCATAGGATAAAATTTTGATGAAATTCCAATTTCAACCGATTGTAGTTCCATGATCCAGTATCATCACATAGCCTATACCATGTCAACGCCTTATCCCTCAAACATAAGGGAAATACCTTCTTCTTGACCTCATCCTCGGGCAAACCTGCAAGCTTAAATAAACCACAAACTTCATCTACATAGATTAGATGCAAGTCTAGATGTGATGTTCCATCTCCTGTAAAAGGATTAGCAGCAGTTTCTCAAGCATACCCGAAGGAAATTCAAATCAAATATTTTCACTAGGTGCAGCAGGTTGAGGGGCAACTCTTTATGCTTCCATTCGAGGTGAAGATACCCCGAACAAGCCCCTCAAAGGATTAGTTTCCATAGTGACAAGTGACAATAAATTTCAACACACTATATGAATGTTTCCATACCATGTTCCACTTACCAAAGGCACTTCACTCCCCGGCAATGGCGCCAGAAAAGAGTCTTGATGACCCACAAGTATAGGGGATCTATTGTAGTCCTTTCGATAAGTAAGAGTGTCAAACCCAACGAGGAGCAGAAGGATCTGACAAGTGGTTTTCAGCAAGGTAATATCTGCACGCACTGAAATTATCGGTAACAAGTGGTTGTGTGGTGAGATGATTCGTAGCAAGCAACAAGTAACAAAGGTAGCAATGGTGCAGCAAAGTGGCCCAATCCCTTTTGTAGCAAGGGACAAGCCCGGACAAACTCTTATATGAGGAAAAACGCTCCCGAGGACACACGGGAATTTCAGTCAAGCTAGTTTTCATCATGTTCATATGATTCGCGTTCGCTACTTTGATAGTTTTATATGTGGGTGGACCGGTGCTTGCGTACTGCCCTTACTTGGACAAGCATCCCACTTATGATTAGCCCCTCTTGCAAGCATCTGCAACTATGAAAGAAGAATTAAGACAAAGTCTAACCATAGCATTAAACTAGTAGATCCAAATCAGCCCCTTACTAAGCAACGCATAAACTTGGGTTTAAGCTTTTGTCACTCTAGCAACCCATCATCAACTTACTACTTCCCAATGCCTTCTCTAGTCCCAAATAATGGTGAAGTGTTATGTAGTCGACGTTCACATAACACCACTAGAGGAAAAACAACATACAACACATCAAATTATCGAACGAATACCAAATTCACATGACTACTTATAGCAAGACTTATCCCATGTCCTCAGGAACAGAAGTAACTACTCACATAGCATAATCATATTCATGACCAGATAGGCAATGAATAGCATCAAGGATCTGAACATATAATCTTCCACCAAGTAATCCAACTAGCATCAACTACAAAGAGTAATTAACACTACTAGCAACCTTACAGGTACCAATCGGAGTCGCGAGACGGAGATTGGTTACAAGAGATGAACTAGGGTTTGGAGATGAGATGGTGCTGATGAAGATGTTGATGGTGATGAGTCCCCTCCGATGAGAGGAGTGTTGGTGATGACAATGGCGATGATTTCCCCCTTCGGGAGGGAAATTTCCCCGGCAGGATCGTCCTGCCGGAGCTCTAGATTGGTTGTGCTCAAGTTCCGCCTCGTGGCGGCGGCGAATCCTCCGAAAAACCTCCTCTTGATTTTTTCTGGAACGAAACCCTTCTTGTAGCAAAATAGGGGAGCCAGAGGGCCAAGTGGGAGCCCACAAGCCCCCTAGGCGCGGCCGGGGGGGAGGCCGCGCCTAGGAGGCTTGAGGCCTCCTGCTGGCACCCCTCTGGTACTTCTTCGGCCCAGTATTTTTTATAAATCCCAAAAAAATCCTCGTTGATTTTCACGGCTTTTGGAGTTGCGTAGAATAGGCATCTCAAACTTGCTCCTTTTTTAGGCCAGAATTCCAGCTGCCGGCATTCTCCCTCTTCATGTAAACCTTGCAAAATAAGAGAGAAAAGGCATAAGTATTGTACCGTGAAGTGAAATAACATCCCAAAAAGTAATAAATATCAACATGAAAGCATGATGCAAAATGGACGTATCAGCATGTAACGTCACTCATGAGCGGGAAAGCAAAATAGAAGGTGAGCCACCAAGATCAGAGATGAAGGATATTGACATGAATAAATTCAAATAAATCTCGGTCCTAATGTTGGGGATATAACCCTATTGTATAACCCACCCTATTAGGTCGAGTCACGGTTATGGCGGCTCAATGATATGATCAAGATGAGCCTTGACGTGTCAGACTCGAGAGGTAAGGCGGGTCACCACGATGAGCCCGTTGGCGGCCTAGCACATGAATATGGTGATTCAAGGCCCACAAGGTGGAAAGTCACCAGGAGTTTTGTTGCGTAAGGAGCAAGGCGGGTTAGAGACATACCGGGTAACGAATCATAACGTGACCCGGACCCTTGTAAAGCTAGGGGCTTAACCTGTATATAAAGGCGAGTCTCCAGGGCCAATAGACTTAAGTTATAATCCATCGAGACCTAGGTCAAGCGAATCCGCACCCTTGTAATCGATTTCATCGTCAATACACACAAAGCAGGACGTAGGCTTTTACCTCCATCGGAGGGGCCAAACCTAGGTAAACTCATGACTCTTTCCCGATCAACCCCTTTGAGTCGCCACATAGTTGCGATGACCTCATCACTAAGTCCTTTCACGAGGACATCTGTCTTGACAAAACCACGACACCAACCATAGCATTAAACATCAAGTCCTCTTTACTCCCATACACGCACAACTCCCTTACTCGGGTGTAAGTTTCTCTCACTCTTGCCACCCACTATAAGCGCATCATGAAAATATTGCAAACCATCCAACGTGTATCCTTCACATGTGCCCCTTAAGGAAGGCACCTTAGGACAACACCATATCAACACACAACTCATATCAATAACATCATATCACAATTGACCCGTAGGACAAAACAGATCTACTCAAACATCATTGGATAGCCACATATCGTAGGGAAATAGTATTTGGTGTTGACCACCATGTTTACGTAGAGAGTTAGAGCGAGAAAATAGTTGTTACACCGCTGCATAGAGGGGGATAGAGTTGGTGTTGACGGCGTCAAGATTGTTGATGTAGTTCGTTGTCATGCTCCTTGCCCCGGCGGCACTCCGGCGCCACCGAGAGAGGGGCAAGAGAGCCCCCTACTTCTTATTCTTCCTTGGCTCCACCCTAGGTGGGAGGAGAGTTCCCCCTATGGTCCATGGCCTCCATGGCAAAGGAGGGACATGAGCCACTCCGAGATTGGATCTCCCTCTCTGTTCTCTTCTGTTTCACGTTCCTGTTTTCTATTCCTTCACCGTTTCTTAAATTCCCAGAGATCCGTAACTCCGCTTGGGCTGAAAATTTGAAATGATATTTTCCATAAATTATCTTTCTTTCTCCCCAATAAGAGACCCAACCGAAGTACGGTGGCACCAGTAGTGAGCAGGGCGCGCAAGGGGGTATGGGTCGCGCCCTGGTGGGTAGTGGAGGTTGTGGGCCTCTATTTACGTTGATTCCACCTCACAAATATCGCATATACTCCAAAATAATTCTTCATACATTTTTATCTCATTTGGAATTTGTTTGATATGGATAATCTGATAAACAAAAACATGCAACAAACATGAACTAACACTTGGCACTAGATCAATATGTTAGTACAATAAATCATCTAAAATGTTGCCAAAAATATGTGAAAGTTGTATAATATTGACATGGAAAATCAAAAATTATAGATACGATGGAGACGTATTAGTATGGTAGAGAAACTATTGGCTAATCCATATGACGGTTCAACATCCTAATTACCATTTCATATATGTCAATGAGATTTGTGGATTGTCTAAGCTTTCAGGTCTACCCGGAGACAAAGTTAAGAAGAAAGTTTTCACTTTATCTTTGGAGGCAAAGGCATTCATGTGGTCCATGCTATTGGATGATATTGGATCATGGGACTAGAATCACATGACGGTGGAATTTCATCAGAAGTTTTATCATATGCATTTAGTTCATCATAATGAGAACTTTATTTATAATTGTTGGCCTCGTGAAGAAGAAAGTATTGCTCAAGCTTGGGGAGGCTTTAATCTATGATGCACACTTGCCCCAACCATGAGCTCTCGAGAGATATGATTATTCAAAAAAATTATGCTAGGCTTTCTCATGATGATCAAACATTACTCGATCCTTCTGCTACTGGTTCCTATATGAAGAAGACTATTGAATTCAAATGGGATCTTCTGGAAAGGATTAAACACAACTCCGAAGATTGGGAGCTCGACAAAGCTAAAGAGACACGTATAAAGCAACATTTTGATTGTGTTAAGTCTTTTATGGAAACCAGTTCTTTCGACGAGTTTAGCAATACATATGGTCTTGACTGTGAGATAGTAGCTACTTTTTATGAATCTTTTGCAACCCATCTTGATCTTCCCAGAAATAAGTGGTTTAAATATCATCTTGCCATTAAAAATTTGTTTGAGGCACTTGTTAAAGTTAAGAAGGAAGAAATAATTGTTAGCCATGTTGATCCAATTGTTCTGACTTCTTAGCTTGGGAAACCTCCTTTTCCTGTTAGGATTAGGGAACATGCTAAGGCTACAACTATGGTTAATAAAAGTCGTGTTAGGACAGTGAAACCTTTTGAACAAATAAATGTTGAGACTAATGTTTCTATGATTAAAGGTCTCTTAGCTGACAATATTGATGGGCATGTTATTTACCTATGTGATGAAGCTGCTAGAATTGTAAAACCTATTAGAAAGAATCAAGATGAGCTCGATAAAAATAAGCGAGTTGTAGGCATGCGAGTTGCTTCAATTAAATTTGGAGATCGTTGTTACCATGGCTTGTGTGATATTGGTGCTAGTGTTAGTGCTCTGATTATGCATGATTAGCCCCCTCTAAGATTGATGATATGGACATTGCTATTAAACTTGCAAACCGTGATACTATTTCACCGCTTTGGATTGTTAGATATGTTGAAGTCTTGTGTGGAAAAGCCAAGTATACCACTGATTTTCTTGTGGTTGGTTCAAAACAAGATAAATTTTGTCCCATTATATTTGGTAGACCTTTCTTGAATATTGTTAATACTGAGATTAATTGTGACACTGAGAAGGTCAAAGTAAGTTCTGGTGATATGTCTCATGAATTCAATTTGTCTAAGTTTAGTAGACAACCACATGAAAAAGAATTGCCTAATAAGAATGAAATAATTGGTCTTGCTTCTATTGTTGTACCTCCTACCGATCTGCTAGAACAGTATTTGCTAGACCATGAAAATGATATTCATATGAATGAGAAAAATGAAATTGATGATATATTTCTTAGACAAACACCCATTCTTAAACACAACCTACCAGTTGATATTTTAGGGGATCCTCCTCCACCCAAGGTAGATCCCGTGTTTGAGCTAAAGACATTGCTTGATACTCTGAAGTATGCTTATCTTGATGAAAAGAAGATATATACTGTTATTATCAGTGTTAACCATTCGGAGCATGAATAAAAGAGATTACTTAAACTCTAAAGAAGCACATGGTTGCTATTGGATATACTCTTTATGATCTTAAGGGTATAAGTCCCACTCTACGTCAGCACAAGATTCATATGGAACCAGATGCTAAACCTGTCATTGATCATCAACATCGTCTCAATCCTAAGATTAAGGAAGTGGTAAGGATGAAGATACTAAAACCTCTCGAGGCACTTATAAATTATCCTATCACTTATAGTAGTTGGGTAAGTCCTCTTCATAGTGTTCCTAAAAAGGGAGGTATAACTGTTGTTCCTAATGATAAAAATGAGTGTATTCCACAAAGAATCATAACAGGTTATAGGATGGTGATTGATTTCAGGAAATTGAACAAAGCTACTAGAAAAGATCATTACCCCTTTCCTTTTATTGTTCAAATGTTAGAAAGATTATGTAAGCACACACACTTTTGTTTTTTAGATGGATATTATGGTTTCTCTCAAATACATGTGTCAAAAGAGGACCAAGAGAAAACTACTTTCACATGTCCTTTTGGAACCTATGCTTATAGATGTATGCCTTTTGGTTTATGCAGTGCACCTCCTACCTTTCAAAGATGAATGACTACTATATTCCCTATTTTTATTAAAAGATTGTTGAGGTTTTCATTGATGATTTCTCCGTTTACGGCACTTCTTTCCATGTTTTCTTGAGCAACCTTGATCTAGTTTTCTAGAGATGTGAAAAAATAATCTTGTCTTGAATTGGGAGAAGTGCCACTTTATGGTGAATGAAGGTATAGTACCTGGGCATAAAAAAATTAAACGAGGCATTGAGCAAGATAAGGCTAAAGTTGATGCAATATAGAAAATGACATGTCCTAAAGACATCAAAGGTATAAGAAGCTTCCTTGGTCATGATGGTTTCTATAGGCGTTTCATTAAAGATTTTTCAAAGATTTCTAGGCCACTAACTTATGTTCTTCAAAAAGGTATTCCTTTTTTTTATGATGATTGTGTAGAAGCCTTTGAAATACTTAAGAAAGCCTTAATTTAATCACCTATTATTCAACCACATTATCGGAACCTACCATTTGAAATTATGTGTGATGCTAGTATTATGTTGTTGGTGTTGTTCTAGGGTAAAGAGTAGACAAGAAATTGAATGTTATTCATTATGCTAGTAAGACTCCTACCCAAAGAAATTATGCTACTACTGAAAAAGAATTTTTAACGGCTGTGTTTGCATATGATAAGTTTAGTCTTTAATGGCCTCGAATACGAGAGACCGAAAGGTCGAGTATGAGTCGTATGGTTGATACGATCAGCATGGAGATGCTCACCATTGACGAGTAGTCCATCTCACGTGAATATCGGACACGGGCTAGCCGACGTGGATCATGTTTCACTTGGATGACTAGAGGGATGTCGATCTGAGTGGGAGTTCATTGAATAATTTGATTAGATGAACTTAATTATCATGACATAGTCAAAAGGTATTTGCTAATAATTCTTGCGCTATAGCTCTATGGTTTTTGATATGTTCCTAGAGAAAAACTTAGTTGAAAGATAGAGGTGGCAATTATGCGGTCTGGGTCCGTTAACTGAGGATTATCCTCATTGCTGCATAGAAAGGCTTACGTCCTTAATGCACTACCCGGTGTGTGATAATCCACAAGTGTAGGGGATCACAACAGTTTTTGAGGGTAGAGTATTCGACCCAAATTTGTTGATTCGCTCACAAGGGGAAGCTAAAGAATATTCTCAAGTTTTAGCAGCTGAGTTTGTTAGATTCAATCACACGTGAAAGATTAGTGTCTGCAAGCAAAGTATCACTAGCAAAGTAGTATGATAGCAACGATGCCAGAAACAGATCTGTTGACGGCAGACTATTCCTAACTGTTGTATCAATGGCGCGAGTAGATTGCACGTGGAAGGGAAATATTCTTCCCCGTCAACGGTGACGAAAAAGGATCTTGCAACAAGTAACAGCGAAGTATCAAGGAACAGCAGTAGCAGCAGCAGCAGAGTAACAACAGTAGCAACAGTAGTAGCAAAGTGGCCCAATCCCTTTTGTAGCAAGGGACAAGCCTAGACAAAGTAATGTAGCAAGGACCAGTAGTAGAAGACTCGTAGGCAGTGGATCGGTGATGGATGAGTATGACGGATGTGATTCATCATGTAACAGCTATAACACGGAGAGATATGTAACTAGCTCTCGTTCGTCAATCTAATGTAGGCATGTATTCCGTATGTAGTCATACGTGCTTAGGGAAAAGAACTTGCATGACATCTATTGTCCATCCCTCCCGTGGCAGCGGGGTCCTAATGGAAACTACGGGATATTAAGGTTCTCCTTTTAATAAAGAATCGGACCAACGCATTAACACTTGGTGAATACATGAACTCCTCATACTATGGTCATCTCCGGGAGTGGTTCCGGCTATTGTCACTCCAGGGTTGCCAGGTCATAACACATAGTAGGTGACTACAACTTGCAAGATAGGATTTAAAACACTCATATATTGGCGACAACATAATAGGTTCAGATCTGAAATCATGGCACTCGGGCCCTAGTGACAAGCATTAAACATGGCAAAGTAGTAGCAACATCAATCTCAGAACATAGTGGATACTAGGGACCAATCCCCGTCAAAACTAAGTCGATTACATGATAGATCTCATCCAACGCATCACGGTCCAGCAAAACTACGATGAGATTACTCACGAACGATGAAGAGCATCATGGAATTGTCGATGGAGGAAGGTTGATGATGACGATGGCGACGATTTCCCCTCTCCGGAGCCCAAAACAATTTCTAGATCTGCCCTCCAGATGAAGAACAAGGGGTGGCGGCGCCTCCGTATCGTAAAACGCGATGAATCCTTCTCTCTGATTTTTTTTCAGGCAAGACGGAATTTATAGAGCTGAGTTTGGGGGCGGTGGTGCCACGTGGGCCCCACAAGCCCTTACGACGCAGCCAGGGGGGTGGCCGCGGCCTGTGGGCTTGTGGCCCACTGGTCCACCTCCTCCGGTGGATCTTTGCGCAGGTATTTTTCTTTTATTCCAGAAAAATTCTTCATAAATTTTAGGACATTCCGAGAACTTTTATTTCTGCACAAAAACAACACCATGGCAATTCTGCTGAAAACAGCGTTAGTCCGGGTTAGTTCCATTCAAATCATGCAAATTAGAGTCCAAAACAAGGGCAAAAGAGTTCGGAAAAGTAGATACGACGGAGACGTATCACTGTGCTGAATTCCAAGCGTGGTCTCTGGATGTTGCGAACATTTGACATACACGTTTTTGATAACTACACGATAGTTCAGTGCACGATGCTTAAACGGCTTAGAATTGAGGCGTTAAAGACGTTTCGAACGTCGCATGACATACGAGATGTTCCAAGATATGAAATTGGGATTTCATGCTCGTGCCCTTGTTGAGAGGTATAAGACCTCCGACAAGATTATTTGCCTACAAAGAAAGGGAGAAAAACTCAATCGTTGAGCATGTGCTCAGATTGTCTGAGTACTGCAATCACTTGAATCGAGTGGGAGTTGATCTTCCAGATGAGATAGTGATAGTTCTCTAGAGTCACTGCCACCAAGCTGCTAGAGCTTCGTGATGGACTATAATATATCAGGGATGGATATGATGATCCTTGAGTTATTCACAATGTTTGACACCGCGAAAGTAGAAATCAAAAAGGAGCATCAATTGTTGATGGTTCGTAAAACCACTAGCCTCAAGAAGGGCAAGGCAAGAAGGGATACTTCATGAAACGACAAACTAGTTGTTTCTCTAGTGAAGAGACCCAAGGTTGAACCCAAACCCGAGACTAAGTGCTTCTGTAATGAGGGGGACAGTCACTGAAGAGGAACTACCCTAGATACTTGGTAGATGAGAAGGCTGGCAAAGTAGACAAAGTATATTGGATATACATGAGATTGATGTATATTTTACTAGTACTCCTAGTAGCACCAGGGTATTAGATACTGGTTTAGTTGCTAAGTGTTAGTAGCTCGGAATAAAAGCTACAGAATAAATAGAGACTAGCTAAAGGCGAGGTGACGATGAGTGTTGGAAGTGTTTCCAAGGTTGATGTGATCAAACGTCGCACGCTCCCTCTACCATCGGGATTAGAGTTAAACCTAAATAATTGTTATTTGGTGTTTGCGTTGAGTATAGACATGATTGGATTATGTTTATTGCAACACGGTTATTCATTTAAAAGAATAATGGTTATTCTGTTTACTTGAATGATACCTTCAATGGTATTGCACCTAAAATGAACGGTTTATTGAATCTCGATCATAGTGATACACATGTTCATAAAATTGATGCCAAAAGATACAAAATAGTAATGATAGTACCACTTACTTGTGGCACTGCTGCTTAGTCATACTGGTATAAAATGCATGAAGAAGCTCCATGCTGATGGATCTTTGTACTCACTAATTTTTGTAATGTTTGAGACATGCAAACCATGCATGTTGGTATAAACGCATGAAGAAACTCCATGTGGATGGATCATTTGGACTCACCTGATTTTTTGAATCACTTGAGACATGCAAATCATACCACATGGGCAAGATGATTGAAGAACTCGGTTTCCAGTGATATGGAACAAGTAAGTAACTTGTTGGAAGTAATACATTTTGATGTATGCAGTCCAATGAGTGTTGAGGCACGCAGTGGATATCATTATGTTCTTACTTCACAGATGATTTGAGTAGATACTAGTGTATTTACTTGATGAAACACAAGTCTGAATTATTGAAAGGTTCAAGTAATTTCAGAGTGAAGTTGAAGATCATCGTGACAAAGAGGATACTATGTCTACGATGTGATCGTGGAGGTAAACATATATATGTGAGTTACGAGTTTGGTAAACATTTAAGACAATGTGAAAATTGTTTCTCGTGAAAATTGTTTCACAACTCATGCCACCTGGAAAACCATAGTCTAATGGTGTGTCCGTATGTCATAGTCGTGCCCTATTAGATATGGTGCATACTATGATATCTCTTATCAAATTTACCACTATCGTTTATGGGTTAGGCATTAGAGACAACCGCATTCACTTTAAAACAGGGCACCACGTAAATCCATTGAGATGACACCGTATGAATTATGGTTTAGAGAAACCTAAGCTGATGTTTCTTAAAAGGTTGGGGTTGTGATGCTTATGTGAAAGAGTTTCAGCCTGATAAGCGCGAACCCAAAGCGGATAAATGCATCTTCATAGGACACCCAAAACAGTTGGGTATACCTCCTATCTCAGATCCGGAAACAAAGTGTTTGTTTCTAGATATGAATCCTTTATCGAGGAAAAGTTTCTCTCGAAAGAATTGAGTGGGAGTATGGAGGAGACTTGATGAGGTCATTGAACCATCACTTCAACCAGTGTGTGTAGCACGGCGCAGGAAGTTGTTCCTGTGGCGCCTACACCAATTGAAGTGGAAGCTAATGATAGTGATCATGAAACTCTGGATCAAGTTACTACAAACCTCGTAGGACGACAAGGTCACGTACTGCTGCTACAGAGTGGTACAGTAACCGTGTCTTAGAGGTCATGTTCTTGGACAACAATGAACCTACGAGCAATGGAGAAGCGATGGTGGGCCCGGATTCAGACAAATGGCTGGAGGCCACGAAATCCGAGAGGAGGATCCATGTATGAAAACAAAGTGTACACTTTGGAAGAACTACTTGATGGTCGCAAGACTATTAACTATGGATGGGTCTTTAAAAGGAAGACTGGCGGTGATGGTGAAAAGTCACCATTAAGAAAGCTCGGCTTATCGCAAAGATGTTTCCGATAAAGTTCAAAGAGTTGAATACGATGAGACTTTCTCATTCGTAGTGATGTTGAAAGTCTGTTGGAATTATGTTAGCAGTTGATGCATCATTTATGAAATCTTGCAGATAGGATGTCAAAATATTGTTTCCTCGACGGTTTCCTTGAGGAAAGGTTGTATGCGATACAACCAGAAGATTTTGTCGATCCTAAAGGGTGCTAACAAGTACGCAAAGCTCTGGCGATCCTTCTATGGACTGGAGCAAGCATCTCGGAGTTGGAATATACACTTTGATGAGATGATCAAAGTTTTTGGTTTTATACAAAGTTTATGAGAAACTTGTATTTCCAAATAAGTGAGTGGGAGCACTATAGAATTTCTCATGAATATATGTGGTTGACATATTGTTCATCGGAAATAATGTAGAATTTCTAGAAATCATAAATGGTTGTTTGAAAGGTGTTTTCAAAGGAAAACCCTGGATAAGATACTTGAACAGTGAGAATCAAGATATATGGAGATAGATCAAAGTGCTTAATAGAACTTTCAACAAAATGCATGCCTTGACAAGTTTTTGGAAGTGTTCAAAATAGATCGGCAAAAGAAGGAGTTCTTGTCTCAGTTATAAGGTGTGAATTTTGAGTAGTACTCAAAAGCCCGACCACGGAAGAAGAAAGAGAAAAGACGAATGTCGTCCCCTATGCATCAGTCGTAGACTCTATAAGTATGCTATGTTGTGTACCGCACCTAAAGTGTGCCTTGCCATGAGACGGTCAAAGGGTACAAGAGTGATCCAGGAATGGATCACTGCACAGCAATCAAAGGTATCCTTAGTAACTAATGGACTAAAGAATTTTTCTCGATTATGGGGGTGATTAAAGAGTTCGTCGTAAAGGAGTTACCTCGATGCAAGCTTTGTCACTAATCAGGATGACTCTGAGTAGTAAACCGGATTCGTATAGTGGAGCAGTCATTTCGAATAGTTCCAAATGGTGCATGGTAGCAGTATCTATATGAAGACATAGAGATTTGTAAAGCACACACAGATCTGAAAGGTTCAGACCCGTTGACTAATAAACCTCTCTCACAAGCAAGACATGATCGAACCCCAGAACTGTATGGGTGTTGGATTCATTGCAATCACATAGTGATGTGAACTAGATTATTGACTCTAGTGCAAGTGGGAGACTGTTGGAAATGTGTCCTAGAGGCAATAATAAAATGGTTATTATTATATTTCCAGTTCATGATAATTGTCTATTATTCATGCTATAAGTGTATTAACCGGATACCATAATACATGTGTGAATACATAGATCACAATGTGTCCCTAGTGAGCCTCTAGTTGGCTAGCTCGTTGATCAATGGATGATCATGGTTTCCTGATCATGGACATTGGATGTCATTGGTAACGGGATCACATCATTAGGAGACTGATGTGATGGACAAGACCCAATCCTAAGCATAGCGCTAGATCGTGTTGTTCGTATGCTAAAGCTTTTCTAATGTCAAGTATCTTTTCCATAGACCATGAGATTGTGCAACTCCCAGATACCGTAGGAGTGCTTTGGGTGTATCAAACATCACAACGTAACTGGGTGACTATAAAGGTGCACTACGGGTATCTCCAAAAGTGTCTGTTGGGTTGGTACGAATCGAGACCGGGATTTGTCACTTCATGTGACGGAGAGGTATCTCTGGGCCCACTCGGTAGAATAACATCATAATGAGCTCAGTGTGACTAAGGAGTTAGCCACAGGATGATGTGCTATGGAACGAGTAAAGAGACTTCCTGGTAACGAGATTGAACAAGGTATGGGGATACCGACGATCGAATCTTAGGCAAGTATCATACGGATAGACAACGGGAATTGCATACGGGATTAAGTGAATCATTGACATCGTGGTTCATCCGATGAGACCATCTTGGAACATGTGGGAACCAACATGGATATCCAGACCCTGCTGTTGGTTATTGACCGGAGAGTGTCTCGGTCATGTGTGCATGCTTCCCGAACCCATAGGGTCGACACACTTAAGGTTCGATGACACTAGGTTATATGGGAATAGTATACAAGGTTACCGAAGGCTGTTCGGAGTCCCGTATGAGATCCCGGGCATAATGAGGAGCTCCGGAATGGTCCGGAGGTGAAGATTGATATATAGGACGAGGAGTTTTGGACACCGGAAATGTTTCGGGCGTCACCGGTAACGTACCGAGACCACCGGAAGGGTTCCGGGGGTCCACCAGGAGGGGCCACCAGCCCCAAAGGTTGACATGGGCCAAAAGGTGGAAGCGAACCAGCCCAGAGTGGGCTGGTGCACCTACCACCAAGGCCCAAGGCGCGGGTAGAGAGGGAAGAGGGGGAAAGCCTAAAGCAGATGGGCCCAAGGCCCATCTGGGGTGCGCCACACCCCCTCCTCCTTTCCTTGCCGCCACCACCAGCCGTAGATGGGGCTGTCGCATCCCTTGGGGGTGGGAATCCTAAGGGGGGCAACCCCTTCCCTCTCCCCCTATATATAGTGGAGGGCTTTGGCCTTTGGAGGACACACATAAATCGTTTCCTCCCTCTCCAGGCAGCCCAGTTCTTCCTCCTCTTCGGCGCACCTTGGAGAAGCTCCGCTGGAATCCCTCGTAGCTCCACTTCCACCGCGTCGTCGCGCTGCCGGAGCTCTCCCTCAACCTCTCCCTCCTCCTTGCTGGAGCAAGGTGCGGGAGACGTCACCGGGCTGTACGTGTGTTGAACACGGAGGTGTCATGATTCGGCACGTAGATCGGAATCACACCACGATCTGAATCGCTGAGAGTACGACTCCATCGACCGTGTTCCAATAACGCTTCCGCTTAGCGATCTTCAAAGGTATGAAAATGCTCTACCCCATTACTCGTGTCGGTTTCTCCATAGATAGATCCTTGTTTGGCATAGGAAAATTTTGAAATTATTACGTTCCCCAACATACCCCTCGTCTTTTATTGATGAAATGTTAGAAAAATTATCTAAGCACACACACTTTTGTTTTCTTGATTGATATTCTGGTTTCTCTCAAATACCCATGTCAAAAGAGGACCAAGAGAAAACTACTTTCACATTCCCTTTGTAACTTATGCTTATATACGCATGCCTTTTGGTTTATGCAATGCACCTGCTACCTTTCAAAGATGCATGAATCCTATATTCTCTGACTTTTTTGAAAAGATTGTTGAAGTTTTCATGGATGATTTTTTTCATTTACGGGACTTATTTTGATGACTACTTGAGCAACCATGATCGAGTTCTGCAGAGATGTGAACAAACCAATCTTGTATTGAATTAGGAGAAGTGCCACTTTATGGTGAATGAAGGTATAGTACTTGGGCATAAAATTTCTGAGTGAGGTATTGAGGTAGACAAAGCTAAATTTGATGCAATAGATAAAATGCCATGTCCTAAAGATATCAAAGGTATAAGGAGTTTCCTTAGTCATGCTGGTTTCTATAGGCCTTTCATTAAAGATTTCTCAAAGATTTCTAGGCCACTAACTAATCTTCTTCAAAAAAATATGTTCCTTTTATTTTTGATGATGACTATACTTAAGAAACCCTTAATTTATGCACCTATTGTTCAACCACGTGATTGGAACAAATCATTTTAAATTATGTGTGATGTTGGTGATTATGTTGTTGGTGTTGTTCTAGGGCAAAGAGTAGACAAGAAATTGAATGTTATTCGTTATTCTAGTAAGACCCTAGATAGTGTCCAAAGAAATTATGCTACTACTTAAAAAGAATTTTTAGCAGTTGTGTTTGCATGTGATAAGTTTAGACCTTACATCATTGATTCCAAAGTAACTAT
The DNA here is from genome assembly GCF_904849725.1 of Hordeum vulgare subsp. vulgare. Lineage (NCBI taxonomy): Eukaryota > Viridiplantae > Streptophyta > Magnoliopsida > Poales > Poaceae > Hordeum > Hordeum vulgare. The sequence continues at coordinate 146,692,455 of NC_058522.1, read as the reverse complement.
TCAAACCGATCATGCTCCTATTAAATACCTTATGGAAAAGAAGGACGTTAAACCTCGACTTATTAGGTGGGTGTTTTTACTCCATGAATTCTACTTGCATATTGTTGATATGAAGGAAGTTGAAAACCATGTAGCCGATAACTTGTCTAGGATGGAAATGTTCTTGATGACCCAGTGCCTATTGATGATAATTTTCCTGATGAGCAACTTCTTGTTATAAATACTTAATATAGTACTCCTTGGTATGCGGATTATGCTAATTACATTGTTGCTAAATATATTCCTCCTAACTTCACCTATCAACTACGGAAAAATAATCTTCTATGATTTACGACATTACTTTTGGGATGACCCACATCTTTATAAAGAAAGAGTAAATGGTATTATTAGGCGTTGTATACCCAATCATGAACATGGATAGATCCTAAGGAAGTGTCACTCCGAGGACTATGGAGAACACCATGTTGGGGACAGAACTTCACACAAGGTATTACAATTCGGATTTTATTGGCCTACTCTTTTTAAAGATGCTCGTAAGTATGTCATTTCTTGTGATGAATGTCAAAGAATTGGTAACATTGATAAACGTCACGAAACGCCTATGCACTATTCACTTTCTATAGAACCATTTGATGTTTCGGGGCTTTGAATTTATATGGGTGCATTATGACCAAAATCGTATCTTAAAATGATAATATAACAACAAAGAACAATAAAAAATTATAGATACGTTGATAGTAGTAGGTGCAGGCATGAGTCGGTCTATTTGCTTATGGACGTGATGCCTATATACACATGATCATTGCCGTGAAAATCGCATAACTATTCGTTGTTATATCAATTGTCCAACAATAATTTGTCTATCCATCATATGTTGCTTTCATGAAAGATGTCACTAGAGAACATTATGGCACCAGGGTATATTCACTTATATATTTGGAAAACTTATAATTTTCTCGCTGTTATTATTTGTCTTTTATTTATTTTGTAAGTAACAACTATCTAGAATTATATATCTACACACCTCATTCGCTTGCAAATAAAAAGATCAAGGGGACTGACAATCCTCTTGCCCGCGTTGAGTGCAACTTGTTTGCTTTTCTGTTTGCAGCCGCTCAAGACGGTTGAGGATTGATATTTCTATTGGTTCGATATAAAGCTTGATTTTTAATTGAGGGAAACACTCACCGCATTGTGACGCGATAACCTGCTCCTCTTCACGGAAAATCTAACGCAGATCACAAGTATCAAGAAAGATTTTTGGAAAAATATCATCACCAACTATCAATTAATTTTACATAAATTAGCATTCACGTGTATTTTTTTTTATTCGCTGTTATATGTCACGCGGTCCACCGCCCTCTAGTGCCACCCATCATCCAAGGAGGGGACGGTGAGCCCGTGTGACATTGGTGGGTGTATGCCGGCTGGTGTTAACGCCGCGCCATTGTCTTGACACTGGCGGGCGAAATGGTTGTCGCATGGGCGTGGCTGATACGCCAATCTACACAGGCATAACTCTTTTATATATAGACACACACACACAGGAGTAGATAGCAAGCAGCTAGGCTTAATTTGGCGTATACACCTACGTTACTCCCTATCGTATCGGCCGATATATAGCTTGGGTTCGCCCATGCGCCCCACATGCGTTCGTCCATGCGCCCCTCCAATCTACTGTAGACGCTAGCTCTCTGCTCTATCGCGCGCAGTTGCACTGACCCTATTCATACACGCACCCTACAAGTATATATAGACGTATATAGCTCGAGGTGTAGATTCGGGTGTGTGCATAACTGCATATGTCCAGTACAAGCTCGCACTTTAGAGAGGCGCGTCGATCAACAGCTAGCTGAAGAGCCTGATCAATCAAGATCTTTCGTTCCCGATCCGCCATGCCAGTCTCGCACCGCGGCTTGCAGCTTGACGCCCAGCCCTCCGCCGCCCTACTCGACGGCGGTCACGGTCAGGACGGGCATGTCCCGACGAGGCGGGTGTGGGTGCCGGGTCCGGTGATCGTCGGCGCGGGGCCGTCCGGGCTGGCCACGGCGGCCTGCCTCAAGGCTCGCGGGGTGCCGTCGCTGGTGCTGGAGCGGGACGCGTGCGTGGCGGGATCATGGCGGCACCGCACCTACGAGCGGATGCGGCTTCACCTGCCGGTGCGCTTCTGCGAGCTCCCCCTCGCGCCTTTCCCGCCGGGCACGCCGCCGTATCCCACGAGGGACCAGTTCATCGCCTACCTCGACGCCTACGCGCGCGCCTTCGCCGTCGAGCCGCTCCTCGGCGCGCGCGTCCGGGCGGCCGCCTACGACGCCGCCATCGGCTTCTGGAGGGTCACCGTCCAGGACGCGGTCACAAGGACGGCGACGGAGTTCATGTCGCGCTGGCTCGTGGTTGCCACGGGCGAGAATGCGGAGCCGGTGTGGCCTCACGGTGTGGAGGGTATGGACGCCTACCGTGGCACGATGATGCACACCAGCACCTACAAGAGAGGGGACGAGTTCGCGGGAAAGAAGGTGCTCGTTGTCGGCTGTGGCAACTCCGGCATGGAGGTCAGCCTCGACCTCTGCGACAATGGCGCAAAGGCATCCATGGTCGTCAGGGACAAGGTACAACCCTATTGTATTTATTTTCAATTTTTTTTTTTGCGGGCAAGCCTATTCTACATTTACTCCTACACATTTGCACTAATAAATCAATTGTTTACCTAAGGGAGAAAAATACCACTCCCTCAAAAATACCGCTTGTGCATTAGCTTGTACAGCCGAATTTAGATCGGTGCATGAGATGGAAAATTGTACTTCCCGTGAAAAAAAAAGGAATGAAAATTCCACGACAACATACAGTAACTACAGTTTTTTTTTTTTTTTTGCGGGGTTATAGTAACTACAGTTTGATGTATCTCAAATTGCATTGTAGCATCCAAGAAACACCTAAGGCCCTGCTTAGTTCCGGTGTATAAAAGTATTCATTTTACAGATGTATAATACCAATCACATTTGATTTTTTAACTGAAAGGAAAAAACGATCGATGTAGATCTATATATTTTACAAGGATATGGCTCTCTGGAACGCCAATCCAATCATGGCCAAATAATGCCAAGTAACAACCCGAAATGCACTTGTGCAAGTGCAATTAGTCTCTCCACAATTTTTGGTTGCCGCAGCGAATTGATATTTCAGGCCGTGACTGTTTGTGCGAGTACTCTTGGGTGTTCAATTTTAGGGATGTAAATGGCGCAATAAATTGCGTCTTTAAGTCCTGTTTAGCTAGCTTGATAGTTCTTTTTTTTTTGAATTGTTAGGCTGATCAAAGTGGGCTTATACGGGAATAAACAGACCAGGCTTACATCCCTAATCAATTCCATAGTGCCACGTGTTCTCTTTTTTCACACTCCTCCATAGATTCTTGCCACTTTCAGCAGGAGTATTTTTCTTCTTTACATCACTTCTAGCTAGTGTTGACACAATAATGCCAAGCAAAATCATAATAAAGAGCGGCAGCAAAAAGTATGACGTTGCATGCAGCACAAAGCATTTGTATCGTTTATGCAAATGCATTTGCATGTTTGGATGTGATGTTGGGTTTATGCAAATGCATTTGTATCGTTTGGATGTGATGTCGAGTCAATAAAATGCCCTTATGGAAAAGGTTAAATTCAAAATTGTTTTGCCTCATTATATTTTTGTCCATAGTTTCATCGGCAATAATGCAAGAACTTACTAACCATATATTGTGCTCCTCCTAATTAGCTTGATTCGAAGAATATGAAGTACTCCCACTGTCGCAAAATAAGTGCTACTGATCTAGTATAAAATTCATACTAATTTAATGCTAAATCTATGTCACTTATTTTGGGATAGAGGGAGTACTAAACTACTGATGCAATGGTTACCTTTCCATGTATATAATAAATCTCGAACAATAAAAAATGTGATACTTGAGGAGGAGGAGGGGGGTGTTAAGAAAAGGATCATAGGCATGACGTTGTTTTCTAATTGTGCGAGGATCGCGAAGCACTAAGAATAACATGAGAAACCTCAGTATGGCGTATGTGTTATACACGTAAGTGCACTATCAAAATATCTATGCCAATTCATAGTTAAAAAAAATATGTATGTCAAAAGAGAATATTGTAGAATTAGTGAGAACATGCGACAGTTGTACCCACTATTATGCAATGGAGATGTCAAGAAAACCCAAAGATAGTGACAACTACAAACCACTCAATTTATTTCATCTTTTAGCATAAAAATATTTAATTGTTGTATTAAGATATCTATAGCATTTACCAGTTAACTCCATTTCTTTTCATCATGTGGGTTTACTGCTTTACTGAACTTGCATATCTCTCTCATGCTATTATTTTTGTAAATCTGTAGCTTCATGTGTTGCCTAGGGATATACTAGGCATCTCAACATTTGGCCTATCAGTATTCCTTCTCAAGTGGTTGCCCATGAAATGGGTTGATGCCTTGTTCCTCTTCCTCTCGAGGTTGATACTTGGAGAGACTGGAAAATACGGACTCCAACGACCTAAGATCGGCCCGCTCCAAATCAAGAAATCAACCGGGAAAACACCAGTCCTTGACATTGGAGCTTTAAGAAAGATCAGGGATGGTGAAATAAAGGTAAAATATCACATCACCCGTTGTCGGATATGGTTAATACTTCACTACATAACTGTTACTAAAGCGAAAGAGCATTGGATCAATCTAATGTAAAACAATATCAATCACTTAATATATATTTTTGCGGAAAAGTCACTTAATTGAATACTCCCTTCGTTCTTAAATATAAGACCTTTTAAAGATTATTATAGACTACATACGAAGTAAAATGAGTGAACCTACACTCTAAAATATGACTACATACATTCATATATAGTCATAATAATAAATTCTTTACAAGGTCTTGTATTTAGGAACGGATGAAGTATGTCGTAAACAAGAACATAAAGTACCCTTTTCAATTACGGGGGTATTAGGGTTGCGGTATCCAACTAGTAGGTAAGTATTCCCTTCGTTTCAAAATAAATGTCTCAACTTTATATTAACTTTAGTATAAAAATGTATTTAATTTAAGATATTTATTTTTAGGACGAAGGAAGTACAAAAGTTTAAAGAAAACCTTTAGTGCAAAATATCTAGTGCCTCCATCCATATAGGAATGCTAGCCAGCAACTTGTTAATAGTACGTGCCCAGCGTAGTGGTACATTTACTGGATGACGTGCAAGTGAATCTGAGGGAGATTCTCCGCAGGTGGTCCCCGCAATAAACCGGTTCACCGAGAGCGGTGTTGAATTTGCCGACGGACGTAAGGAGGACTTCGATGCTGTCATCCTCGCCACCGGGTACAAAAGCAACGTGCCATCATGGCTCAAGGTAAGTACGTACATACGCAAAACGTGTACGTACACTCCTACTTAATTGTAAGCATCATGCATATATAGTAGTGTCCTCACTCCTCAGAATTAACAACTGACCCTAGCTACATCCGTGCAACGACCAAGAGCATCCAGGAAGTAGATGCTTACACAACATTAATTAGAGACTTGCGCTGGTTGTGTCATGCATGAAAAACGACGCATGCATGCGCTATACTTCCTCCGTTCGTAAATATAAGTTCTTTTACATGTGCCACTAATAAGCTATATATGATGTATATAAACATACTTTTAAATATAAATTCATCTATTTTACTTCGTATGTAGGTTTCTAATAAAATTTTTGAAAAGACTTATATTTAGAAACGGAGGGAGTATGTACGTGCGCTGCTCCCTATGTTCCAAAATGCACCAACCATTTAGTAGTAAATAATCGACTCATGTGTTCACGTACGTGTATATTAGGCATGTGCTAATGCACCGCCTCTTATCACGTTATCACAGAAGCATTAACAATTTAAGATAGTACAACCATGTCAATGCATTGTTTCTTATGAGTTGTTGTATCTATATTTAATAATTTAGGATAATGCATGCATATGATTGGGCTAAAACCATTTTTTGCCTAGCTATGACCACGTGTAAGGGTTGTATGTTAGCTAAGATACAACCTCACTCTCTTTCTTCATTAGTTATTATACAACATCAGCAAAATGGCTATGAAACCGCGCTAAGAAACTAGTATTGACACATGCCTTAGGCCCTTCCCAGTGCATGGGTGTTAAGGGTGCCACATAGACAAAACAATGATGTGGCAAAGCAATTAAAGAGGAGAGAGAGAGCATTATGGTGATCCCAGAAAGAAATGGTGCTAAGCGCGTGAACCTATGTAAAAACACTACCAACCAATGCATGAAGAAGTTTAATTATTAAACAATTCCATGAAAAAAGCTTAGCAACAAAAGCTATGCACTTATGCACTGGAAAGACTAGTTGCTAAGGTTTTTAATATACTTAGTACCTCATCTAAGCACCAATGCATTGGGAGATGCCTTAGTAGTAATAATTAGATCGTTGTAGAAGTTCATAATTGGGCATACTACTAATATACACAAGCTAATATAGCATGTGTATATTAGTAGTAATAATTTACTTCCTCTTTACCTAAATAATTATAGTTGAAGGGACCTAGTCTAGTTTTTCAATTATTTAGGTACAAACGGAATAGATAGTTGTAGAAGTCTTTTTTTTTGGTGGGGAAATAGTTGTAGAAGTCTAGCTGCACACTTTCTGGGAGGTTATCGATTTTGGAACGGAGGTGTGTGTATAGCCCTTGTCATTTTGATGGAGGTATTAGATTTAGATAGGAAGGCATGGGCAGTGACAATGATGCTAACAAGAGGGCGATGCATAGCAATCGACCCCTCCAATTGGGACACGGAAACTCATCCACAAATTCACAATGTTGATTGATAGACATGCGTGAATTATGCTATGTGCCCGCCCTATAGATTTTGCGTGCAATTTTCTCAAAAGGTAAAATCAACGACTTGTCGATCGATTTGGGCAGCCTGTGTACTTTACATATATAAAAGTCCTGTGTGCCTTGGTGTGTATTTGTATCATTGTATGTGATCGCTGTGATAGCTACAAGCATGTACTTGATTTCCTTGTACCCTTTCTTGCGTATTATAGCACCCATCATGGCGTCTAGTGTAGACATGGACACGCATTTGTTAGCTACTACAACTACGATACATATTATACATATATATATATATACGTCGACGTCATGTTAAATGTTCTTTTCATCTTGCGAACGCTGTCCTAATGATCGAGAATATGTATGTAGGCGGCTCTTTGTTTGCCTGTTCCTGTCAACTCGATCTTGATCTCATGCGTGCGTGTATTTCTTTTCTAGTTGTATTGTTGCTGTTGTTGTTGTACAGTGAGCTGGTCCAGCAGTGGAGCCCATGCTCCAGCGTTTGGACCATGCATGTAATAACGACAGATGCTATAGGAAAATATGAGTCCAGGGAAATAATTTCGAAATAATTAATATGGAAATTGAAACGAATCTATATGAAACATGTGTATATAAACGTTTCCCGATAACACTGAACAGTAAGCCGATGCTGTTTTGGCGTTGGGTTCTACTCGCACTGTCGCACATCAATCATTGACGTATCGTTCCATGCTAGAAACACATACTCTACTGGAAAAACATGAGTACAGGACAATGATCAAATGATTGGCAGTTAAGGTATCATCTTAGCAACTGTAGATGTGTCGCCATGCATGCAAAGGAGACCGCGGCCCTCACTGTTTGGAAAAGGAGGATAAAGTCTTGCCAAAAGGGACGGAGATCTTACACTCCCTCTATTTTTAAATATAAGTCTTTTTACAGGTTTTATTAAAATACAACATGCGGATGTATATAGATATATTTTAGAATGCAGATTTATTTATTTTGTTTCGTATGTAGTCCTCTACTGAAATATCTAAAAAAATTATATTTAGAAATGGAGGAAATAGTTTTTTTCTTTTCCTCCATTGGTGTTAGGTTTTTCTTGTTGAGATCTTCCTTGGAGTTAGGTGCGATGCACATGCTGGCCCATAATGATGTGGTGAGGGCCATGCATCTTTGGTGATCATCATATGTGCATGGCAACAGTGCTTGCTACCACACCCGTTGCCCACTCTACCTTTTGTAGGGTGGCCCATCTGGACGACTTGCTTGATGCATCCCATCTGCCTCACCCGAATTGATGCTTAAGTGTATTCGGTATGTGGTTGATTCGACGTTGTGGAGTCTATGTTGGGCTCTTCAAACGAGCAGCGTGAGCAATGCGTACGTAATGGATGGTTGGATTCTGCAACTCTGTTCATTGGCCCGCCATATTTTGATGATAGGTGGCGGGCATCTTTGATTGACTCACCACATCAGACTGGATGGCCAATAATTAGGAGAAGAGAAGCATCAACATGTTTTGTTTATTTATATGCTAAATAGTCATGCTCATGCATGTTTCAGGAGGAGGATTTTTTCAGCCAGAGTGATGGGTTCCCCAGGATGGCATTCCCGCACAGCTGGAGAGGCAAGAACAGCCTCTACGCCACGGGGTTCACAAGGAGGGGTCTCATGGGTTCCTCCTACGACGCCTCCAGGATCGCCGCTGACATCGCCAACCAATGGACCGAGGCCCTCGCCAGGAATATCACCGCTCACAATAATGCTTGAAACCTAGCCAAGGCAGATACTCTTATGCTAGTTTCGTATGGCTCGACTGTTTCATTTCAGAGTAATGTTTGCGCGTGCGTTAGTCCGAATGTGTGTATATATGTACCTCTAGCCGTCTAATGGGTCGATATATAGTTGTACTCGTAGTACAGATATGTGTACGGAATAATCAGTGAGATGCAAGGTGGTAGGTGGTGCAATAATGTAGTAGCAGTATTGTGCATTTGTGCTTTTTTATTTAATTTTTTGCAGAGTGCAATTGTGCTATATCCTTTTATTTCCTTTTTGAGCAGAATTTGTGCTATATCCTTGTAGTAGGAGTTTTCCTCACGGCCTCGACTACCCAACACTAGGACAGATTACCAAACAGTCACACCTACCCAATACATATGCTTGGACCTCGTCAAATACGTGACTTGAGCCCCCGGAATATGGCCGCGCACAATTTTTTTTAATCTAAACACACATCATTACTGCTCAATAATGTTCACAAAAATACATCAAAGATCTGGTGGGTTTAACAGCCACATATGACGCCCAAAATCCAGACCAAAGGCGTGCTTAGCGAGGCTATGTGCCTCAAGATTAGAAGCTATACCCTCAAAGATGAAGGTGCAGTAGTTGAAGGTTCATGCGGTGTGAACAATCTCCTTGACGATGCTTGCATGCATGCATCCCCCAATTTGCTTCTTAATGTCCAAAACCGCAGCTTAGCAATCAATGGCGATAATGACATGTGACACAGCGAGGTCTGAAGCAAGAGTCAGCGCCTCACGGCATGCTAGAGCTTCAAGCGTCGGAGGGTCAGTGACCCCGGGTATTCTGATCGTTGATGAGCTAAGGTAGAGTCCCGACAAGTCCCTACAGACTGCAGAAAAGAGCCTTCATTGCGGTTTCTTGCAACAGCCTCATCCACCCCGATCTTAACAAATTCAGGTGGTGGTGGAATCCATCGTAACGGAGTATGTCGCTAAACTGGCACAAAACCAGAAGCAGCCTTCTTAGGTTTGCACTCGTTCCCGGGTTCACAAGGAGGGGTATCATGGGTTCCTCCTACGACGCCTCCAGAATCGCCGCTGACAACGCCAACCAATGGACCGAGGCCCTCGCCAGGAATATCACTGCTCACAATAATGCGTGAAACCTAGCCAAGGCCGATACTCTTACGCTAGTCTCACCTCGCTCGACTGTTTCATTTTAGAGTAATGTTTGCGCGTTAGTCGGAATGCGTATATATATATGTACCTCCAGCTGTCTAATGGGTCGATATAGAGTTATAGTGTACTCGTAGTACAGATATATGTACAGATATATGTATGGAATAATCAGTGAGATGCAAGGTGGCAGGTGCAGTAATGTAGTAGGAGTATTGTGAATTTGTGCTTTTTTCATTTTTTGCAGAGTGCAATTGTGCCATATCCTTTTATTCCCTTTTTGAGCAGAATTTGTGCTATATCTTTGTAGTGTGAGTTTTCGTCACTGCCTCGACTACCCAACACTGGGTACTAGGCCAGACTACCAAACGACCACACCTTTCCCATACATATGCTTGGACCTCATCAAATACGTGACTTGAGCCCCTGAAATATGGGCGCACACAAATGGGATCCACTATTTGGCGCGTAGGGCGGCAGGGATGCAGCAAAAGCGCACCCACCACATGCGCTCTTGTTTGACCCGTACGAGGATGGGTGCCCAGTTTTCTTCCTTTTTTTTTCTTTTCAAAGCGTTTCATATTCCAAAAATGTTAACCAAAATTTTAAAATGTTCAAAAAATTAAAATATTGGTATTTTCAAAGAAGTTCATGAATTTTTAAAATGGTTCGAATTTAAAGAAATGTTCATGAATTTCAGAGAATATTAGTGAACGTTAATAATTGTTCTGACTTTTATAAAATGTTCATTAATTCCAAAACGGATTAGGAAAATTCAAATGTTCTTCATCGATAGAAAACATGTTAATTGATACAAGGATGTTCAGCAATTTCAAACTTTGTTCCTAAATTCCAAAATTATTAAATGATTTGAAAAATATTCATGATTTCAAAAAAATCACGCTTTTAAAGAAATAAATTCCCAAAAACATATTTCTGAATTTGAAAGAAATTCATGAAACAATATGCGCAAATTAAAAAAAATGTTCATGAATTTTCAAAATATTATAAAGTTTCAAAAAAATGTGAATTTTAAAATTATTCATGATTAATTCAAAGTTACTAAATTTTAAAATTATTCGTGATATGATAAAATTCTTGCGATTTTGAAAAAGAGAAAAGAAAGAAAGAAAATAGATGAACTACAAAAATATAAAAACAGTCTAGTTAGCATGAGGAGGGTTGCACGTTTGGTCGCTCTCTCACCCGCGTGAGAGTGATGTGTCACTTAAAGCGACCATAGTTTCTCTAAGATTATTAATTAAGGAGTACTCCTTTCAAAGATCAATCCTATTTTGCGAGGTTATGACGCGCTGTACGTGTGTCACTTGTCGCGACATGTGAGTTTTCTTTTTTTATTGATTAGTTAGTTAAAATGTTTTATCTCTTAAACTGTTTTCATCGTTGGATCCCTCACATTAAGATCTTCAAAACTAAATTCTATGTTAATAGGTATCGATGAATTTTTTTTATGAATAAACGGGACTAAAAGATAAACCGTGAGCACATTTTTCCCTTTACAAAGCCGCTTGCGTTCTTTTCCTTTTTCGAGTGGCACAATCGTGCCTCTCACGGAGGTAAATCGGTGCCTCCATGAGTAGTAAATCAGTGCCTCTTTGTCACATCCCTAACCCTTAAGCAAGATAGGATTGTGCTCATGTCTTCTTTGCATTTGCATCTAAGAAGTTTCAACAAAAACAACAAAGTGGCAAAGGAAAAACTCAAAACCCTAGCCACCATTTCAATTAAAGGAAATTTCAACTAGTTCAAAATCAATGAACCCAAAATGGCCTCAAGAAATGTTCAAACTTTCTGATAAATCATGAAAGTAAGTGAGCATTGGAGAAAACTATTTTCTTGACACTTTAAGCATTTTAAATAAATACAAAAGCTACTGGTTTCAAATTTAAAAATTAAAATCAGAAACTATAATTTTCCAAAAATGTTGAAAATCTTGAAAATGAGTGGGGATATTATAACAAATATTTCAGGAGGTCTAAAATAGTTTTTTACTTTTTGTTTTGGAGCTGAATTAATTAGCAATACAATAATTAGCAAAACAGAAAAACAAAAACAGAGAAAATGGGAAAAAGCTTACCTGTCGCCCAAGCCTGGCCCGGCCCATCTCCCCGCTCGTCCCCTCCCTCGCGCCAGTAGGCAGCAGGAGGTGGCCGCCGCCCCCTCCGGCGTGGCCACGCACCTGCGTGCCTGCCTGGCCGCCGGTTCGCGCTGGCGACGATGGGGATAAGCTCCCTAGAGCTTCCCCTATCCATTCCCCGCCTCGGTTCTCCTCCTCCTCCCGGATCTCCTCCTCCTCCTTGCTGCCGCCATTAGAGCCGAGCTCGAGCTCGAGCTGCCCGTGCCCCTGGCCATAGGATCCCCTCCCAGAGCACGCCATTAGCTCCGCCTCGTCGCCCTGGTCATCTCTGCCGAAGCCGAAGCTTCCTCGAGCCCTGCAATGCCGTCGTCTTCCACCTCCGGCCGCCGGACCTCTCCCGTCGATTCGTCGCCCCCAGGCCTTCCCCGAGCCGTCTAAGATCTGCTCTGCACTCCCCGTGAGCATGCGGTCGTTTTCCCTAAGTTTCCCCCGTCGATCCTCTCCTCTAGCTCTAGTTTCACCAGAGCCCGACGAGGACCGCCGCTGCCGCTCGTCGCCGGTAGCCCTCCGATGATCAGTTCGTCCTTCCGAGGGCACCAGCAGCTCCAGGACGACGCGTAGATGCCGTAGCAGCTAAGAACCGAGCGTAGATCCCTCTGATTCAAAGCCCCCGATGACGCCCGAGCTTCGGCCGCCGCTCCGGCTCGTCGCCGACGCCTCTTCCGGCGACCCTAGCCTCCCCAGATGGTCCTGCCAGATCGGCCACTTCGCGAGCATGCTGTAGCTGCAAACCGTGTGCGTTTTGGTGCTGTGCAGCGCCGTCTAGGTCGCCTCCGGCGAGCCCTCCGCCGCGGGTCTGGTCGCCGGCGACCACCCTCCGGTGGGCGTCGACGTGGCCGACCATTAGGGCGTAATCGCCCTCCCCTCAGTCGCTGCCAGAGGGCCCCACGCCTGGTCAAACCCCAATTAGGGGCTGGTCAGCGCGGGATTAGTCCCAGAGAAGCTGACCAGTGGGGCCCCCCTGTCAGGTTTGACCTGAACAGGTCGGCTGACCTGCTGACGTCAGCCTGACGCAATAAATAGAATTTCCAGTTTAAAACTAATTCAGGAAATTGCTAAGAATTGTAAAAATCATAGAAATTAATCTGTAACTCCACTGAAAATAATTTATATATGAAAAAGTATCACAAAAATTCAAGGATTCTGATTATGCTATTTTCAACTATGTTTGAAAAAGTTACAGAACCCTAAATTGTGAAATAAGGAATAATTCAATTCTTCTAATCACTTTATAAATGGAATTTGCAAAAATATTCAAATTTCATTATATATGCAATGATCACACACTGCCCTAATTACAAATCAGTATCATAACATGACATTCATGCATGATAATACCAAGTTGATCTGAGCATCAGGTCGAATCAATTAAACCGGTATCCGAGAATACCCCGTTTGAATTGCTATTCGAATGTGATTCAAATCAACTCTAAACCTATTACTTGTTGAAAATAATAACTTATCACTTGCATTCTCATGCCATGCTCATGCATCATTTTGAGTGCATATGATTGTTATTGAATGTTGCCATTCTTTTCGGTAGGCTCCGCACCCCCGGATTCCACCGAATATCCGTCTGACGGATATCGTTCCTCCTCTGAGCAACAAGGCAAGCAACCCTTTTGATCATCCCGATAAATCCCATGTTCTTGCTCCTGCACCTATTTATTGCATTAGGATCAAATGCTTCAACTGCTTTTGCCACGATAGTTGGACCCACTTCCTTTGCATGACTTAACCTTGTCACAGTAAATAGCCGAACCTTGCAACCTAGCATACCTGGTAGTTGCTTGAGCTATGATGTGCCTTATCCTGCTATGCATGCTATGCTTAGAGTTGTGTATGGTCTGTCATCTGGGAGATGAACAGAAATGTGGAATGTGTTCGGTGGGCAAAGGTTGTGTGTTGAACTTGATTTGGTAAAGGTACCGGTGAAAGGCTATGTAGGAGTACATGGCGGGTTTTTTCATAGGAACCGTCCTTAGGAACTGAGTTTTGTGTATGCAATCCAAGACTAGATACTACCACATGCTGGGCCCTGAAATATGACCCCGCTCGGCCTATTAATCGCGTAGTACTCGGTCCAGGAGTTGCAAGTAGTTTCTGGTGTTTATAGTAATGCTGGAGGCCGTGCATGGTGCTGACCTGAGAGGTGGACCGTGATGCGGTAGGCAGTGGCACGGTGTACCAAGTGGCACCCGGATGGTGGGCTTGGGAACCCTGCGCACATCGTTTGAGGCCGTGGCAGAAACCCCGGTCGGACTTCCGTACGGGTTACTCTCAGATAGGCGATAAACCTGGACTAGGTACTAGTGTGGTTAACGGTCGTGGCCGACTCCCTCACTGGGCTTCCGCTTGAAGGTTGCCGAGGTGCATGACGTGCACATGGCGATAAGTGGCGAGAGCGTGTGTGACGAAGTACACCCCTGCAGGGTTATGATCTATTCGAATAGCCGCGTCCGCGGATATGGACTACTTGGAGACATATGTTGTTCATAGATAACTTCAATGGCTACTCATAACATTGTCAAGATAAGCGTGAGTGTCGTGGACGGCATTTCCGTATGGAGACGGAATGACTCCACGATAGTGTATTGTTGTGGTGTTAGTGGACTCGTGTGCGAGAAATCAAGTTGTCAAAACTAATTTCAAAATGCAAGTTGTCTAGCCACAAGTCAAATGCTGGCTTTCCGCATGAAACCCCACAATACTCTTTGATACCTTGCATGAGTAGTTAGATCTCCTAAAGTCTTGCTGAGTACCTTCGTACTCATGTTTGCTTAATAAATGTTGCAGAGGTTGCTAATGACCCTAATGGAGGGTTCTTCGTAGACATCGACGACGACGAGTAGCTGGTGTCCCAGCTACGATCTGGCCCTACGTCGGCTCTATAGTATAGTCAGGCCACGTGCCTACTAGTTGCCCTGTCTGTACTCAGACAGTTTATAACTCTTCCGCTGGCTTGTATTGTATGACTGCTATTATGGGTCATGAGACCCTTAATGTGTAATATTATGTGTGTGGCTCTTCCGAACCTCTTAAATAAAGCTTGTATGTTTATGGTTATGTTGTGATGCCATCGATGTATCTATACATATCGGTATGCCATGCGTACGTGTGTCGTACTTGATATGTATGGGGTTCGATTACCTAGTCGTGAACTTTAGTAGCACTCCTTACAAGGAAATGCCCCTTTGTGGTCCAACGAGCCTTGGTAGTTCGCTACTGCTCCGGACACATTGGTTGACCGGCATGTGTCCTTCTTAGCTGCTGTGTCTGTCCCCTTTGGGGAAATGTCACGCGATGTAATGGAGTCCTTGTAGCTTGCTACGACTCGTCTACATTCGCCGATGACCGACACCTGCTTTGTTGGGTCATGTATGCCTGTCCTTGTGCGGTACTGCCACTTTGGTTTATGACTAGACATGTCGATCCGGGTTCTTTGACATTGGATTGCTAGCGATACTATCGCATACGTGAGTCAAAAGACGCAAACGGTCCCGGCTAAGGTAAGGCTGCAGCCGTGGAGTTAACCGTGCGTGAGACCACAAAGGGATGCGATGGGTTACAGGCTAGATTCCTATGGCTTAGGATCGGGGTCCCGACACTCTTGCGAAACAAAAAAATATGTTTTTGTTTTGTTTTTAGAATGGCATGCTTCTGCCTTTTGCATAAGCAAATCCATGCCTCCACGAAAAGTAAATTCGCACCTCTTGCGAAAGAAAAAAGAAAGAAAGAAAAAACACATTTTCCCCCTTTCCGAGATGCACGAAAGCAAACCGTGCCTTCACGAGAAGTAATTTTGTGCCTCTCGCGGAACGAGAAAAGGCGTTCTTGTTTGTGTTCTCAGAGGCACGATCGCTAATTTGTGCCTCTCACACAAGGAAAAATGTTTTTTTCTTTCCGAAAGACACAATCATGTCTCTTGTAAAAACTAATTCGTGCCTTCACGAGAAGTAAGTCCATGTCTCTCGTGGAAGGAAAAAAACTTTCTAAGAGGCATTTGCGGAAGCAATTTTGTACCTCCAAAAGAAATAGATTTGTGCATCTCGCGGAAGAAAAAAAATATGATTTTTCGCGTTAAGTTTTTTGTTTTTAAATTTTTTGGTCGAAATCATAAAAACAATCGAGGGGAAACATAAAAGCCGGCTCCACAAGGAATATTCCTTAGTTAGTTACTCTCTAGCTTCTCTCCCTGAACGGTTTCTTACCTCGCACACACACTCGACCCGTGAAAATCGTGGATGTCGCCTAAAGGAGGGATGAATAGACGCTTTAAAATTATTACGGTTTAGGCTTGAACAAATGCGGAATAAAACTAACGTTTAATTTATCAAGCACAAAACCTAAAACAACTAGGTTCACCTATGTGCACCAACAACTTATGCTAAGCAAGATAAACAACTAAGTGTTAGCAAGATATATAACAAGAAACAATATGACTATCACAAAGTAAAGTGCATAAGTAAAGGGTTCGGGTAAGAGATATCCGAGGCACGTGGAGACGGCAATGTATCCCGAAGTTCATACCCTTGCGGATGCTAATCTTCGTTTGGAGCAGTGTGGAGACACAATGCTTCCCAAGATGCCACTAAGGCCACCGTAATCTCCTCACGCCCTCGCACAATGCAAGATGTCATGATTTCACTAAGGGACCCTTGAGGGCGTTCACCGAACCCGTATAAACAAGGTTGGGGCAATTTCCACAACTTAATTGGATGCTCCCAACAACACCACGAAGCTTCACCACAATGGCATATGGCTTCGAGGTGACCACAAATGCTCGGGGAAATCTCCACAACTTAATTGGAGACCCCGAATCTTGCCCGAAGCTTTACACCACAATGATTGAGCACCGAGGCACAACCAAGCTTCTAGGATGCCAAAGCATTCACGAAAAACAATCTTTAGGGGTACCAAGTACCCAAGGGTAATAAGTTTCTCAACTTCTCACTTCCACATATGACCGTGGAGAACTCAAACCGATCCAACTAATGCAATGGCAAAAACACACAAAGTGGTCAAGTCCCTCACACTCAAATCCCTCCACAACAACAAAATCTATGGAGAAATATGAGAGGAAGAATAAGGAGCTCACAAAGAACTCCAAGATCAAGATCCAAGGGGTTCCCCTCACATAGAGGAGAAAGTGATTGGTGGAGATGTGGATCTAGATATCCTCTCTCTTTTCCCTCAAGAACTAGCAAGAATCATTGAAGGGATTGAGAGTTAGCAAGCTCCAAGAAGGTCAACAATGGGGGAAGAACACGAGCTCAACAGATGGATTAGATCCAATGGGGAAGAAGACCCCCTTTATGTAGTGGGGGAAAGAATTTGACCGTTACCCCCACTCACAGCCCGAGCGGAGCGGTACTACTGCTGCTAGGAGCGGTACTACCACACGGTAGGTTCACCAACCACGGTAGTAAAAAGTTACTACCGTGCCTACCACTGCTGAGGCAAAAGGATGCGCAAAAGTCCGATGGAGCGGTAGTAAAAAAACTACTCCTGCCAGAGAGTGGTACTACCGCCCACAGAGCGATAGTAAAAAACTACTACCGCTGGCCACTGAAACTGCCATAACTTTCGCATACGAGCTCCAAATCGAGCAAACTCAAGCTTGTTCGATTCAGGACGACAAGAGCTATCCAAACAGCTATCCAAATCTTAAGAACATGCAGTAGTGAAAATGCCAATATATAGAGATGTGAGACCCCTATGAATGAAGAACCGACAAAAACTTCCAACATCGAAAACATCATAGAAGATGCAAACGGACTCCGTTTTTGATGAACTCGAGCTTGTCATGAAGATGACCATAAGCTTTAAAACTCACAAAGAGAAACACCAAACAAGAACCAAGAAGTATGATGCAAGGATGCAAATGGTTTGATCTCTCAACGAACGATACGATCAAGCTACTCACTTGAGAGCCCCCCTTCACATTATGGCAATCTATCCTAAAATAGAACAACCTATCAAGGGCAAACCTATACCTTGCACCTAGTCCTATTGAGCCAGATGATGATGATCTTGGCTTCCTCAAGACGGGCCACCTTTCTTGATTGTGTTGGTTTGATGTAGACTAGTTGATTTCTCAAGACTAAGCTCATCTTCACATGTCCATTGCCACCACAATGGACGGCAAGCTTCAAGCATGATATCTTCGTGATGCTCCACTTGAACTTGCACACCGCAATCTTGATGAGGATCACCACTTGATGTCATCCTTCATAGGTTGAATGAGATCTTCCTCTTGATGCAAACCCATGGAGACACACCTTACCCCACATAGAACTCTCACGAAGACCATGGGTTAGTACACAAAAGTGTTATGGACAATGCTTAACATACCATGGGATCACTTGATCCCTCTCAGTACATCTTGTACACTTTGTGTGTTGATCATGTTGATTTACTCTTTGCTTACTCTAGATAAACCTTGTGTCTTTATGAAGAATCTTTGAATAATACCTTGAATACCACCTTGGTCATCATATGAACTCCTTGAAACCAACAGACAGACTTCAAGAAGTGCCTATGGACAAATCCTTCAAATATAACTTAAGGCAACCATTAGTACATGGGGATTGTCATCAATTACCAAAACCACATATATATGGAGAAATATGCTTTAACAATCTCCCCCATTTTGGTAATTGATGACAATCATTATTAGAGAGTTTATATAAGGAAATAAGCATAACCAAGTGCACACATACAAAGAAATAATGCATGCGTACAAGATGTAAATGCTTAAGCAATAAAAGAAAAACCCTCTAAGCATCACCAAACAAAATCTCTCTAAACTTCTCCCCCATTGGCATCGATTGCTAAAATGGACAAAAAGTTTAGAAAACCAATATAGTAGGTGGTCCTCCAAAAAGTGTGTACTTCTCAACAATAGTGCAAAGAAATACGCAAATACAATGATAAACGTTGGAGGAAAACGAACTATATCGAGGACCCAAAGATTGCAAGACAGATCGTATGTCACAAAGACGTACAAAAGAGAGAAGCAAGCAATCAAAAGATACCAATAGGAACAAGCAATCATATGGTACTTCGAACCACATGAATAAAAGATATTATGATAAGGGAAAATGTGTGTTTTATCAAAGCTAGAGAAGCTTCCCATGATTTGTGCACTAATAAGATTTTTTTTATTTGATACAAGTGCACAAAATAGAATCGTTGCTCCCCCAAAATTAATAAGAACACACAACAAGTGCAAGAAGATAGATGAGACAACAAGCATATCACTTGCACAACAGATATGATTGAGTGATACGTCCCAAACATATCTATAATTTCTGCTTGTTCCATGATCTTTTGGGTGACATTGTTACATGTTTTGCTACACTTTTATATCATTTTACACATATTTGGACCAACCTACTAACTCAGTGCACCCAGTGCCAGTTTATGTCTACTGAAGTCTATTTTGCATGGGCTTTTACCCAATTTTCCGAAGTCCAAAAAAATCCAAAAAATATATATATGAACAATCAGCGAAGCAGAAGCTTCCGGATCACGGAAGGACGACCAGAGGGGGGCCAGGGGCCTCCCAGGCGGCCTGCTCGCGCGGCCAGGCCCTAGGCCGCGCCAGGAGGACGCCTGGGTGGGTCCCACCTTGCTACGTCGACAGAAACCTTCTGTCGTCTCTTGAGCTTCCATTGGTTTTTCCCTTGAAGAGAAAATGGTGGTGCAGCACAGGAGTAGTAAGCATTTCCCTCAGTTTGAGAACCAAGGTATCAATCCAGGAGAAGAATCTCGTCAAGTCCAAAGTACCTGCACAAACACAAAGAGCTTGCACCCAACGCTATGAAGGGGTTGTCAATCCCTTCAAGATTGATTGCCAAGTGAGATCTTAAGGCGGAAAGTGCACCGAAGTAAAAGAGTAAGGCTGAAAATATGGTGTGGAGTAGACCCGGGGGCCATAGTGTTCACTAGAGGCTTCTCTCAAAGTAGCAAATATTACGGTGGGTGAACAAATTACTGTCGAGCAATTGATAGAACCGCGCAAAGTCATGACGATATCTAAGGCAATGAGCATACGTATAGGCATCACGTCCGAGACAAGTAGACCGATACTTCCTGCATCTACTACTATTACTCCACACATCGACCGCTATCCAGCATGCATCTAGTGTATTGAGTTCATGACGACCAGAGTAACGCCTTAAGCAAGATGACATGATGTAGAGGGATAATCTCAAACCAATGATGAAAACCCCATCTTTTTACCCTTGATGGCAACAACACGATGCGTGCCTCGCTACCCCTTCTGTCACTGGGTGATGTCACCGCACGGTATGGACCCAAAACCAAGCACTTCTCCCATTGCAAGAATCATAGATCAAGTTGGCCAAACAAAACCCACAACTCAAAGAGAATTACAAGGATACGAAATCATGCATATAAGAGATCAGAAGAAACTCAAATAAGATTCATAGATAATCTGATCATAAATCCATAATTCATCGGATCTCGACAAACACACCGCAAAAGAAGATTACATCGGATAGATCTCCATGAAGATCATGGACAACTTTGTATTGAAGATCCAAGAGAGAGAAGAAGCCATCTAGCTACTAGCTATGGACCCGTAGGTCTATGGTGAACTACTCACGCATCATCGGAGAGGTCATGGTGTTGATGAAGAAGCCCTCCGTATCTGAATCCCCCCACCGGCAGGGCACCACAACGTGCCCCAGATGGGATCTTGCGGAGACAGAAGCTTGCGGCGGCGGAAAAGTAATTTCGATGATCTCCTGATTTTTTCTGGAACTTTTGGGAATATATAGGCGAAAGACCTAGTGCACAGGTGGCCCAGGGAGCCCACAATCCTGGGAGGCGCGGGCCCCCTGGCCGCGGCTAGGGGGCTTCTGGGGCCCCTGGTGACCCCCTGCCTTGGTTCTCAAGTTTCCCGATCTTCTTCTGTTTCGGAAAAAAATCTTTTTGGAAGTTTTGTTCCGTTTGGACTCTGTTTAAAATCCTCCTCTGAAAAGGGTCAAAAACACGGAAAAAACAGGAACTTCTACTTGGCACTGAGTTAATAAGTTAGTCCCAAAAAGATATAAAAGGCATACAAAACATCCAAAGTTTGACAAGATAATAGCATGAAACCATCAAAAATTATAGATACGTTGGAGACATATCAAGCATCCCCATGCTTAACTCCTGCTCGTCCTCGAGTAGGGAAGTGATAAAGACTGAACTTTTGATGTTGAATGCTACCTAGCATAGATGACCTTTGTAACTTCTTTCTGTGACATGAATGTTGAGATCCGTAAGATTCAAAACAATAGTTTGCTATTGACATGAAAAAAATAATACTTCAAGCAATCTAGCAAGGTAATCATGAACTTTCAAAATAACAAGGCCAAGGAAAGTTATCCCTACAAAATCATATAGTCTGGCTATGCTCCATCATCCTCACACAACTAATTTAAATCATGCACAACCCCGGTATTGGCCAAGTAATTGTTTTCGCACTCTTACTTTCTCAAACCTTTTAAAACTATCACGCAATACATGAGCGTGAGCCATGGATATAGCACTATAGGTGGAATAGAGTGTGGTGGTGGTTGTGAGACAAAAAGGAGGAGATGGTCACATTGACTCGGCATATCAAAGGGCTATGGAGATGCCCATTAATAGATATCAATGTGAATGAGTAGGGATTGCGATACAAGGGATGCACTAGAGCTATAAGTATGTGAAAGCTCAAAAGGATAACTAGTGGGTGTGCATCCAACTTGCTTGCTCACGAAGACCTAGGGCAATTTGAGGAAGCCCGTCATTGGAATATACAAGCCAAGTTATATAGTAAAGATTCCCACTAGTATATGGTGGTGACAAAACGAGAGGCTCTCAATCATGAAGAACATGGTGCTATTATGAAGCACAAGTGTGGAAAAAGATAGTAGCATTGTCCCTTCTCTCTTTTTCTCTCTCCCTTTTTTTTATATTTGGGCTCTTGGGCCTCTCTTTTTTATTTGTGGGCAACTTTGGCCTCTTTTTTTTCTCATATGTGACAATGCTCTAATAATGATGATCATCACACTTTTATTTACTCACAGCTCAAAGCTTAGAACGATGATGACTCTATAGGAAATGCCTCCGGCAGTGTACCGGGATGTGCAACGATCTAGCTTGGCGTATGACGTTGAAACATCTCGCTAGCTATCTTATGATAATGCAATGGCAATATGAGAGTGACGGCACAAGTCATGAGACGGAACGGTGGGAGTTGCATGGCAATATATCTCAGAATGGCTATGAAAATGCCATAGTAGGTAGGTATGGTGGCTGTTTTGAGGAAGGCATATGGTGGATTTGTGTACCGGTGAAAGTTGCGTGACACTAGAGAGGCTAGCAATGGTGGAAGGTGAAAGTGAATCTATACCATGGACTCACATTAGTCATAAGAACTCACATACTTGTTGCGAAAGTTTTTATTAGTAATCGAAAGAAAGTGCTAAACGCATACTCCTAGGGGAAGGGTTGGTAGGTGTTAACCATCGCGCGATCCCGACCTCAACACAAAGGATGACAATCAATAGATCAATTATGCTCCGACTTCCTAACATAGCGGTTCACCATACGTGCATGCTACGGGAATCACTAACTTCAACACAAGTATTTCTAGATTCACAACACCCTACTAACATAACTCTTAATATTACCAAATCCATGTCTGAAAACTAATTGAGAGGAATCAAGACTTCTCTTTCTACTCAATTCACATGAAGATGGAGGTTTTTGTATCCTCTTTGGGTACCTATCACCTTTGGGACTACTTTCATAGCATAAGCGAACTACCAAGTCACGCACTGCCGTGCTCTAAAAGATCTAAGTGAAGCACATAGAGCAAAATTATCTAGCTCAAAGGATATAAGTGAACCACGATGAGCATTCTAGCAAAATCACGATGAGTGCATGTCTCTCTCTCAAAAAGGTGTGCAACAAGTATGATTGTGAAACAACAAAAACAAAAGACTCCTATAATACACGACGCTCCAAGCAAAACACATATCATGTGGTGAATAAAAATATAGCTCCAAGTAATGTTACCAATGGCTTGAAGATGAAAGAGGGGACGCCTTCCCGGGGCATCCCCAAGCTTAGGCTTTTTGGTGTCCTTGAATTTGGCTTGGGATGCCTTGGGCATCCCCAAGCTTGAGCTCTTTCCACTGTTTATCCCTTTGTCCATGAGAACATCACCCAAAACTTGAAAACTTCACAACACAAAACTTAAACAGAAACTCGTGATATCATTAGCACAAGAAAAAAACTACCACCTCTTTAGGTACTGTAGCAATCTTGATTTATATTTATATTGGTGTTAGGCTACTGTATTATCACTTTTCCATGGCTAGTACCCCCCGATACTATCCATAGTTTCATCAAAACAAGCAACCAACTCAACAAAAACAGAATCTGTCAAAAGCAAACTAGTCTGTAGCAATCTGTATACTTCGTATACTTCTGGTACCTGAAAAATTACAACTGCCTGGGAAAAAGGCATATCAACCAGCATAAAAAAGAATTAACTCAAAATATCTTTCTGAATAAAAATGAAAAATAATCTCGTGAGAGAAACGTTTCTGTCTTTTTCCAGCAGGATCAAACAACCATCATCAAGACTAGTCATAAAGGTTTTGCTTGGCTCAAACGAAAAAAGAAACACAAAAGAGAAAATCATAACAGAATCATGATGGTGTGGACGCAACAAAACAGAAAGAAAAAGAAATAAATTCATTGGGTTGCCTCCCAACAAGCGCTATTGTTTAACGCCCATAGCTAGGCATAAAGCGATAGAATCACGTATCGTCGTCTTTGGTGCTCAAACCATAAGTGGCCCTCATCGTCGATTCATAAGGATATCTTATTTTCTTTCTAGGAAAGTGCTCCATGCCCTTATTTAAAGGAAATTGAAATCTAATATTCCCTTCCTTCATATCGATGATAGCACCGATAGTCCTTACGAAAGGTCTACCAACAATGATAGGGCATGTAGGATTGCAATCAATGTCAAGCACAATGAAATCCATGGGTACATAGTTCTTATTTGGAATAATAAGAACATCATTGATCCTTCCCATGGGTTTCTTGACAGTAGAATCCGCAAGATGCAAATTAAGAGAACACTCCTCAATCTCATTAAAACCTAGAACATCACATAAAGACTTTGGAATCGCGGAAACACTAGCACCCAAACCACACAAAATATTACATTCATAGTTTTTGATTTTGATTTTGATAGTAGGTTCCCACTCATCATGAAGCTTTCTAGGGATAGAGACTTCCAATTCAAGTTTCTCTTCAAGAGATTTTATCATAGCTTCGACGATATGATCGGTAAAGGCCTTGTTTTGGCTATAAGCGTGTGGAGAGTTCAGCATGGATTGCATCAAGGAAATGCATTCAATCAAGGAGCAACTATCATAATTTAATTCCTTTAAATCCAAAGTAGTAATTTCATTACTACTCAAGGTTTTAACATCTTCTACTCCACTTTCAATGCCTTTAGCATCAAAATAGATGGACTCCGAATCATTGGGGTGTTTTTCAACCAAAGTGGATTCATATCCAGCCCCCTCATCATTAGGTTTAACACAAGAAAACAAAGATTCAATGGGAGTCACACCAAGCACTTTAAGATCTTCGTGATTCTTATCACGAGAACACGCCTTTTTAAGCCATTCATGTCTAGCACGAATTTGGGCGGTTCTTTCTTTGCTCTCACTCATGGAAACACGCATAGCTTTCAAAGTTTCATCCATGTTGATATTGGGAGGAGCACATCTAATTTTCAAAGCATCAATATCACTAGACATTCTATCAATGCTTGTAGCCAAATCATCAATTTTGAGTAGTTTTTCCTCTATGGACGCATTCAAAATCTTTTGCGAGTTGATGAACTCTTTGATATTACTCTCTAGATCAGAGGGTAATCTATTGTAATTTCCATGAGTATTGTTGTAGGATTTGCCAAAGTTATTAGAGGGGTTACTAGGAAAAGGCCTAGGAACATAGTTTCCTCTAAAAGCATTGTTGTTGCCAAAATTATTCCTACCAACAAAATTAACGTCCAAGCTAGCGTTGCTACTCTCAATCAAGGAAGACAAGGGCATATCATTAGGATCTAAAGGAGCACTTCTACTAGAAACCAAATTCATTAACTCGTCCATCTTAGCACTCAACGAATTTATTTCTTCTATAGCGTGTACCTTCTTACTAGTAGGTGACCTTTCAGTGTGCCACTAAGAGTAGTTCGTCATGATATTGTCTAGCAGTTTTGTGGCTTCTCCTAACATGACTTCCATGAACGTTCCACCTGAGGCGGAGTCCAAGATATTTCTAGAAGCGAAATTCAAGACAGCGTAGAAGATTTGAACAATCATCCAAAGACTCAAGCCATGAGAGGACAATTTCTAATCATCAATTTCATTCTCCCAAGATTGTGCAACATGTTCATGATCAAGTTGCTTAAAATTCATGATATCATTACGGAGAGAGATAATCTTAGCCGGCGGAAAATACTTGGATATGTAAGCATCTTTGCACTTATCCCAAGAATCAATACTATTTTTGGGCAAAGACCAAAACCAAGTTTTTGCTCGATCTCGCAACGAGAAAGGAAAAAAGCTTCAATTTAATCACATCATTATCCACATATTTCTTCTTTTGCATATCGCAAAGCTCAATGAAGGTATTAAGATGGGATGCGACATCTTCACTAGGAAGGTCGGAGAATTTCTCTTTCATAACAAGATTCAGCAAAGCGGCATTGATTTCGTATGACTCCGCAGTAGTGGCGGGAGCAATCGGAGTACTAATAAAATCATTATTATTAGTATTCGAGAAGTCACAAAGTTTGGTTTTTTCAGTCATGGTGACTTCGGCAAGCAAGCAAGCACACAAGTGAACAAAGATCAAGCGAGAGAAAAGGGCGAACGAAAAGGAAAATGAAAAGGGCAAATATTTTTTTTGTAATTTTTTTAGAAGTGGGGGAGAGGAAAAAAAAGTAAATGCAAGAGATGAGTTTGCGACACTTACTTGGATGAGTTCTTGACTGGATCCTCCCCGGCAACGGTGCCAGAAATTGGCACGTTGATGGGAGACTATTCTTGACTTGATCCTTCCCGGCAACGGTGCCAGAAATCCTTCTGCTACGTCGACAGAAACCTTCTGTCGTCTCTTGAGCTTGCGTTGGTTTTTCCCTTGAAGAGGAAAGGGTGATGCAGCACAGGAGCACTAAGTATTTCCCTCAGTTTGAGAAACAAGGTATCACTCCAGTAGGAGAATCTCGTCAAGTCCAGAGTACCTGCACAAACACAAAGAGCTTGCACCCAACGCTATGAACGGGTTGTCAATCCCTTCAAGATTGATTGCCAAGTGAGATCTGAAGGCGGAAAGTGCAACGAAGTAAAAGAGTAAGGCTGAAAATAAGGTGTGGAGTAGACCTGGGGGCCATATAGTTCACTAGAGGCTTCTCTCAAAATAGCAAATATTACGGTGGGTGAACAAATAACTATCGAGCAATTGATAGAACTGCGCAAAGTCATGACGATATCTAAGGCAATGATCATACATATAGGCATCACGTCCGAGACAAGTAGACCAATACTTTCTGCATCTACTACTATTACTCCACACATCGACCCCTATCCAGCATGCATCTAGTGTATTGAGTTCATGACAAACAGAGTAACGCCTTAAGCAAGATGACATGATGTAGAGGGATAATCTCACACAAATGATGAAAACCCCATCTTTTAACCCTTGATGGCAACAACACGATGCGTGCCTCGCTACCCCTTCTGTCACTGGGTGAGGTCACCGCACGGTATGAACCCAAAACCAAGCACTTCTCCCATTGCAAGAATCATAGATCAAGTTGGCTAAAAAAACCCACAACTCGAAGAGAATTACAAGGATATGAAATCATGCATATAAGAGATCAGAAGAAACTCAAGTAAGATTCATAGATAATCTGATCATAAATTCACAACTCATCGGATCTCGACAAACACACCGCAAAAGAAGATTACATCGGATAGATCTCCATGAAGATCATGGAGAACTTTGTATTGAATATCCAAGAGAGAGAATAAGCCATCTAGCTACTAGCTATAGACCCGTAGGTCTATGGTGAACTACTCACGCATCATCGGAGAGGTCATGGTGTCGATGAAGAAGCCCTCCGTATCCGAATCCCCCTCCGGCAGGGCACCAGAACGTGCCCCAGATGGTATCTTGTGGAGACAGAAGCTTGCGGCGGCGGAAAAGTACTTTCGATGATCTCCTGATTTTTTCTAGAATTTTTGGGAATATATAGGAAAAAGACCTAGGGCAGAGGTGGCCCAGGGACCCCACAAGCATGGGAGGCGCAGGCCCCCTGGTCGCGGCTAGGGGGCTTGTGGTGTCCCTGGTGACCCCGTGCCTTGGTTCTCAAGTTTCCCGATCTTCTTCTGTTTCCGAAAAAATCTTTTTGGAAGTTTCGTTCCGTTTGGACTCCGTCCTCCTGTGAAAAGGGTCAAAAACACGGAAAAAACAGGAACTGGCACTTGGCACGGAGTTAATAAGTTAGTCCCACAAAATATATAAAAGGCATACAAAACATCCAAAGTTTGACAAGATAATATCATGAAACCATCAAAAATTATAGATACGTTGGAGACGTATCACACCTCCTCCGGTGCCCTCCTGTGGCCTATATTTAGAGTCCCGAGAGGAAACCCTCACAGACTTTCTGGAATCGTGAATTTCTCCATCATTCCGCCGCTGCAGCGCTTCCGAGATCGGGAGCGTCAGGAGACCTCTTCCCGGCACCCTGTTGGAGGGAGGATTGACCTTCAGGAGCTTCTCCCCCGCCTTGGACGCTTCTCGGACGTGTCGTGAGTAGTCCTCCTTGGACCATGAGTCCATGACCAATAGCTATGTGATGTCTTCTCTCCAATCTTGTGCTTCAATGGTTAGTCCTTGTGAGCTACCCTACATGATCAAGGCATCGATGTAATTCTCTTGATATTGCTATGCTCTGTTTGTTGGGATCCGATGGATTATGAGATTATGTTCAGGTTGTTATGAGTTATATATTTGATTATCCTTTTATATTATGTTCCTTAGTGATACTTGCATGTTCTCCATTGCTATTTATTGCTTTGGCCAAGTAGTAGATTGTAACTCCAAGAGGGAGCATTATGCATGATTGTGGGTTCATGCCCCTCGATGTCTAGCTTGAGTGACAAAAACATGAGACTAGGGGATGTGCTCGTTGCCACCAGGGAGAAAATAACGGTGCTTGTGACCACATTTGAAAGGATTGTTTACCTTACGCATAGTTTGTTAATGCAGTTGTCTGTTGCTTTGAGTTTACACTTTGGGCGGGGCTTGCAACTTAATACCGGAGAGATGTTCTAGATAGATATCCCAAGGTGGATGATTAGTAAGGAGATGTTGATGAATAAACGGTCTACTTGTCTTGGCGTACTGCCCATTACTATTGAACCTCTAACTATCAAGTAGCATAATTAGCATTGCGGTGCGATCATAATTCTGTCAGTTTCCCAACTATGATTTGTTTACCCAAGCATAGTTGTTTATCGTATTTTGGGAGAGAGACATCACTAGTGAACATCATGTGACTCCGGTCCATATTACCATCATTGCTTACACCTCCATCATTTATCGCTTCCATTTGCTTTTCCGTTGCAATCCCTATTACCTTCCCGCTTGTGTTTTGATCCTTTGCAAACTACAAGGCCGGAGAGATTGACAACCTCTCAATACTCGTTGGGAGAAAAGTTATTTGTTGTGTGTGCATGTCCATGTCTTCTCCTGACCAGGACAGGATACACCTACTTGTTGATCCTAGGAGTCCTCTTGGTTCGATAAACCTTAGAGTCTCCATGTAAGGGAAATTTGATGCTTACTACATCTCCACCTTCCACTTGGGATAACCAATGAGGGGCGAGAAGTATATCTATCAACTTGTCATCATTGAGCAACGTGTAAAAGAGGCAACTTAAGAGTAGGTTCAACCAAATTGGTGTGTATGAGTCATGGCAAGGCACTTGAGAAGACTAATATGAGGATGAGCACTACTCATCAACATAGTCTTGAAAAAATGAGAAATAAAGTGCAAGACATATTCTTCCCACACACACACTACTAGCAAATGGGTTCACAAGCTTACTAATAAACAAATTGAGAACCAACGCTTTTGACAACCCATGGTGAAGAAGAGAAATAATAACCTTGTCAAGAGAAGGGATATTAACCAAAATGTCAACACCCTCGTCAAGATAGGCATGAGGAAAAAGAATCTTCACCATCAACGAGTGCATCAAGATGCAAGGATAAAAGATCCACACTCAAGACAAATCCTTTCACGAAGCCACCAAAAACTAAAAAAGGAAATGCAACGGTGGACGCGAAAGAAAAGACGATATCAACTAGAGATGTAACTTCTCTCATGTGTAAAATATTCTAGGTAGAAGACAATCATGATGATATATATCCACAAAGAAGGATGTACATACAAAATGGTTACAAGAAGGAACAAACAAGATATACAAAAGGAAGTCATAAATATACCAATAACATCTTTGCTTGAAGCATAGCACATGGCCTAATATTTTCTTATTGTAAAATATGAAATTCCAACTTACAAACACAAAAGACATCCCAACTAGCAATAATACATCATCGTTCGGATGCTTTGAGAAAGGAAACAAGTACCACAAGAATGAATCAAGAAATTCATGCCAGGATGCAACCTACGAAAGGTTGAATGCAAGAAATGTATGCATAAAGTAGATACTTGTTACCGAGATAGAATTGGATTGATGTAGTAGATAGTTGTTCGTTGATCATCCTAACTTGGCTCCTATAAACACATGGTGTTAACACCTTCCTTGTAGGTGAGTCGAGCATCCAATGCATCTCCAATTGTTCCTAGAACAACAAAACAAACAAAATTGTACCCAAACTCATTGAGGCCAAAGAATTAGAAAACCAACAATACATAGGACAAACTCCACATAAATATGTGCATATAGATATGAAATTAAATTTCATGCACACTTTAGGCAATTTATGACAAGGTGGAGTTTCCCTTATATATCGGGTCAAGGAAAGAAAGCATGCAAAAGAAACTATATATATAGTAAATATGCATGATCAAGGCACTCAAAAACCATATCAACACATAGTTGATAAGACACCAAAAGACAAGGTATCAAGTGAAAATAAAATATCAAATGAAAAATTTATCACTTGAAGGATATCTATTAAAAGGTACATCAAGGAAGGAGATATCCATTAACACATACCAAAAAGGAAACAAGATACCAATTGAAGGAAAACAAACACGAGGTATATAGTCTCCAAAAGAGATCTAGGTTCCAAACAAACCAAACCCTCGACAAATTTTCATAATGGCACAAAGCATCATAAAGAGAAATACTTTCCTCCCATCAACACACACTTGATGGGGATCAAGAGATTTTATGATAGACGTATAAAGAGAGTGTTCTAAAGAAAATAGGATAGCTCCCCCAAGGGATGTGCATTACATAGAATTTGCATTTGAATACAAAATGCACAAGATGGTATCATCACTTTATCTATCTCTGCAGAACCACTAGACATGTTCAAACCAATCCACAAGAGGCAAGGAAGATAAACGATACATAAAATCCGTTGTAAAGATGATTAGCAATTTCTACCACATGAAGGGAATACCAATTGTCAAAGGACAAGAAGTATTTGGAAAAAATTCCCATTGTTAGATTGCAAAAATATACAACATCATCTTTACTCCTAAAACGCAAGAAAATGACACTTGTAGAGCTAACATGCCACCTAGGAATAAGATAATTTACAATATCAACACTAAGTGGCAATACCTCAAATATACACATTTTCTAGGCTTGTAATATGCACATAGCATATTACTCCCCCATAATGTGATAACCCAACATTTATTAACAAGTGGCAAATGAAAGCCAACAAGAGATAATTAATGGACCATTTAGAATTTGAATTTCTCATGGGTAGGACATAACACATAGAGACTAGATAAACTTGTAATATCAATACTAAGTGGTATTACTCATGTATACACATTTATAGGATTGTGAGGTGCGCAGAACACATCACTCCCCCATAATGGGATAATCCATTAATCTCTTAAAAGAGCCAACAAAGATACAAACAAGATGCAAAGAGGCTCAATACAAGACTCACATGTACATGATGTGCAAACCAAAATACACATACTCGAATACTCAAGATAAGCAAGTTGGAAGCACAACATATACAAACACATGAAATTTACAAAACCACAACATGCAAAGGGGCAAGTAACTAACAATGTAAACAATTTAAGTACAAGTTACCGTAAGGAGACACTTGGATATAAGACAGAAACTCGATAATCCAAATGACTTGGCTTGAGATAATACGAATTATGAAGGTCCCTTAATTCTTCAAGATGAAGCCAAGTCTCCAATGTCCTCCACGATCACCTATTGATCAAGTTTGAGCTTGTTGGTCCCCAACCATGTTGGGTCTTAAGAGGTTAGTCACAATAGGCTTGGCAACCCAAATGGTACTTTTCTTGACACCACCTTGAGTACCAAAAAACTTGGCAAACACATTGCCAACCTTATCCTTCCCAAGAGAATAGATCTCATCAATAATTATTGGGTTGGATAAGTTACCTATCGTGCAAGAAGAAGTGAAGTGACCCTTCTCACGACATAAGTAGCAACATCTACCCTTTACTTTCTTCCCAATTGATTTCTCAACTTGAGGAGTGTTGGCTTGGGTCTTCTTGCGAAGAGGCCTTTCTTCAATTTGTAGTTGAGTATGTGATTGAACTTGTGGTTGCTTCCCTTGTTGCTTGTGACTTTGGGGCTTCTTCTTTAATGGGCAAGATCTAACATGGTGCCCTTCAATTTTGCACTTGAAGCAAACAATCTTGGTCGAATTCTTGACTTGTTATTGTCCCTTCTTCTTGAAGATTTTGGACTTGTTCTTCTTGTTAGAGTTGAACCCAAGTCCACCTTTGTCAATTGGGGATTTTTGCCCACACAATACATTGTTGAGTGTGGACATCACTTCCTGACTCATTTCCATGTCTTTCTTTAAGGAAGTGACTTGGTCCTTGAGCTCTTCGATTTCCTCTACATGGTTAGTATTGCTACCTCTTGAGCTTGTGTTGGTTTTCCCTTGAAGAGGAAAGGGTGATGCAGCGAAGTAGATAAGTATTTCCCTCAGTTTGTTGAGAACCAGGGTATCAATCCAGTAGGAGGAACTAGCAAGGGTCCAATAGTAGTACCTACACAAATAATCAAACACTTGCACCCAACGCTATAAAGGGGTTGTCAATCCCTTCAGAGTTATTTGCAAGGATGAGATGTGATAGAGATAGATATAAAATATTGATAGATCTGGAAGTAAAACAAAAGTAAATAAATTGTAGCAAAGTAATTTTGGTATTTTTTTTCATAGATCTGAAAATATAATATGGAAAATAGACCCGGGGGCCATAGGTTTCACTAGAGGCTTCTCTCATAAAGGAAAATAATACAGTGGGTGAACAAATTACTGTCGAGCAATTGATAGAAAAGCGAATAATTATGAAGATATTCAAGGCAATGATTATGCATATAGGCATCACGTCCGTGTCAAGTAGACCAAAGCGATTCTGCATCTACTACTATTACTCCACACATTGATCGACTCCTGCGTTCATCTAGAATATTAAGTTCATGAACAATAGAGTAACACATTAAGTAGGATGACATGATATAGAGGATAAACTCAAGCAATGTCATGAAAACCCCATCTTTTTATCCTCGATGGCAACAATACAATACGTGTCTGGCTACCCCTACTATGTCACTGGGAGAGGACACCGCAAGATTGAACCCAAAACTAAGCACTTCTCCCATTGCAAGAATTACCAATCTAGTTGGCCAAACCAAACAAATAATTCGAAGAGACTTGCAAAGATATGAAATCATGCATATAAGAATTCATAAGAGACTCAAATAATATTTATGGATAATCTGAACATAAAGTCACAATTCATCGGATCTCTACAAACACACCACAAAGGAGTATTACATCGGATAGATCTCCATGAATATCATGAAGAACATGGTATTGAAGATCAAAGAGAGAGAAGAAGCCATCTAGCTACTAGCTATGGACCCGTAGGTCTGTAGTAAACTACTCACACATCATCGGAGGGCAATGGAGTTGATGTAGATACCCTGCATGATCAATTCCCTCTCCGGTAGATTACCGAAAAAGGCTCCCGGATTGGATCTCTCGGGAACAGAGGCTCCCGACGACGTAAGAGTATTTTCATGGCTCCTTTTGGCGATACGGGAATATTTGGGAATTTCTAGGCCAAGAATTAGGGTTAGGAGACATGCACGGGCCCCACAAGCCACGGGGGCGCGGCCACCCCCCAGGGTGCGCCCTGCAGGCTTGTGGCCTCCCGACAACTTCCTTGCCCCCTACTCCAAGCCTGTTGCGTGTCTTTTGGTCCAAGAAAAATATTTCCGGAGATTTTATTCCGTTTGGAATCCGTTTAATATTCCTTATCTATAATATTCAAAAACGTGGAAAATCACTAGGCTCTGGATTAATAGGTTAGTCCGAAAAATAATGTAAAACAACATATAAATGCATATAAAACATCCAAAAGACATAATATAATAGCATGGGACAATCAAAAATTATAGATATGTTGGAGACGTATCAAGTATCACCACAAGTACTAGAGGAAGTATAAGCATCATTATTAGAGAAACAAGGCAAGGAAAGTAATTCATCACAAGATGTAGCAACATTATGAGTAGATAAATTACGAGGACTAGCACATGGCAATATAGCATTTTGACTAGAAGTAGTGCTAATGTCCACATGAGGCTCACTTGATGTTACCTTGGTAGTAATAGCCTCATGAGCTAATTTGAGCACATTATGGGATACTAGAAGATCCTCATGAGAGCTTGTGAGGATTACAGGACTTCCTTGCAATTTTCCATAATTGCTAGATAGCAACTCAAGTTGAGCCCTTAGCTCAACATTCACCTTTAATATGGATGCTTCACAAGAAAGAGAGTTAGTAGCACAAGCATCATCATTAACAGCAAGAGGAGAAGGCAACTTGGCAAGCTCTTTAGAATAAGAAGCTTCATGTTGGACATGAGACTCGGTGAGTTCGATGAGCGAGCTCTTAATAGCCCTTGAGCCATTTTCGAGGTGCTCATAGTCCTCAAGGAGTTTAGCATGTGCAACTTCAAGCTTATCATTTTTAATCCTAAAATCATTAGCCACCTCGAGAGCTCTATCATGGGATTACTTTAATATAGATAATTCTAGAGCAAAGGTCTCCTCAAGAGATTCCTTGGTAGTTTGTTCATTTTCGAGAGCTTGAGATAGATCCGCGATCTCATCGGCGTAATCACACCCATGACCTTCCATTGTCTCAATGGTGGCCTCATGCTCCTCTAGATGAGCTTCCAACTCCTCAATGTATTTCTTGCCCTCAGTGGCAATAGACATGATTTCCATGAAGTTGGAACAAGCAAGTTTATTCTTATAAAGAGATTAAAAAATCATTTCACCCTTAAATTTTAAGGAAGCAATATTATCACTCTCTTCATCATTATCATCATCCTCATCATCATCATCATCAAGAGATATATTGGAATCAAGGTAGGAGATACTATTGAAGCCTTAGCCATAAGGCAAAAGTGAGAAACAATAGATGATGATGTAGGATCCCTTGAAGCATCATTCAAGGCCACATCTTGTTCCATAGAGTGATGGATTTCCTCTACATTGTTAGCACAACAACTCAAGGAAATAGATACATTTTTATCATGGCAACAAGATATAGAAAACATATCATCATGAGATTGACTCAAGCAGTTTTTACATGATATGAAAGGACTATCAACACGAGTGTTAGAGCATATATCTCCATATGTGGTTTTGGTAATTGATGAAAATTCCTATGGACTAATGGTTGCCTTAAGTTATATTTATAGGATTTGTCCATAGGCACTTCTTGAAGTCCATCTGTTGGGTTCAAGGAGTTTATATGATGACCAAGATGTTATTCAAGGTATTATCCAAAGAATGGTCATAGAGACACTAGGTTGATCAAGATCTCAGACAAAGAGTAAATCAAGATGATCAACACACAAATCGTATAAGATGTACCGAGAGGGATCAAGTGATCCCATGGTATGGTAAGCATTGTCCATTACGTGTTTGTGTACTAACCCATGGTCTTTGTGAGACTCCTATGTGGGGGTTAGGTGTGCTTCCATTGGGCTTGCGTCAAAAGGAAGATCTCATACAACCCATGAAGGATAACGTCCAGTGGTGATCGTCATCAAGATTGTGGTGTGCAAGTTCAAGTGGATCAGCATGAATATATCATTGAAACTATTGTCAATGATCATGTGTTGATAAGGACAAGCTCATGTGCTAACAAGGACAAGATCAAGATAAGCATTCATGAGCACTACATGCTTGATTCTTGTGGATGTTCACATGGTGGACAAATGAAGATGAATACATAAGCTAGGCTTTCCGCATTGTGTATGGGAGAGCTACTTGAAGACTTCATCATGTCTTGCTTTCAAATTGAGCCAAGAAGGAACAACAACATCAAGCTCAAGTGAAAGGGCTAACTCAAAGGTATCAGTTCCTTTGACGTTAGTGTTTCGGAGTGATGATCAGCGAATAAAAGTATACACTCAAGTATGGATCATCGGTACCCCTTTTATAATTCTTGAGTCTTTAGGGATCCCGCACTATTAAGAGGGGATCACAGGTTTTGTGATGAACTTGCTCAAACTAGATATCCACTGTTCTGCTCTTACCACATCTCCACTGCTCTGCTATTATCAGAAAACAGGACCAGTGCCTCGGACATACGGCCTCCTCCGGACGTCCGAGGCCTGGACTTCCGGCCTCCTCCGGACGTCCGACCAGCTTCGGAAATCCGGAACTATGCGCGAGAGAAACTTGAGCCATATAACTCGAACTTCCGGCTCCCTCCGGACGTCCGAGGGCCGGACGTCCGACCAGCTTCAAAAATCCGGAGCTTTGCACCAGAGAAACTTGAGCCATATAACTTGGACTTGCGGCTCCCTCCGGACGTCCGAGGGCCGGACGTCTGACCAGCTTCAGAAATCCGGAGCTTTGCACCAGAAAAACTTGAGCCACATAACTCGGACTTCTGCCCTTATCCGGACGTCTGGCCGCTGTTCAACTCACAGTGTTTCCAGTCATACCTACAGCTCTCGGACGACCGGCCATTGTCGGACGTCCGACCCCTTGCGGATGCCCGGACTTCCGTAACCTGCCGGACGTCTGGACCCTGTGTGACTTAAAGTGTCCCCAACGGCTGTTTTTCTCTCCCCACTATAAATACCCCCCTCCCACTTCGTGAGAGGGTGTCCAACACAGCCATATCCTTATAAGAACACATTTCCACCTCACACACATTTTCTCACACCAAATCTTAGATCCCAAGAGCATTTGTGAGCCCCATTGAGAGTTGTTCCAATCAAAAGATAGATCCTCTCCCTCTCCTTCTCTCAACCCAAGCTATTTGAGATTTGAGCAAGTTTTGAGCATTCCCCGTGATCTTGTTACTCTTGGAGGTTGGAGACTCCTAGGCGGTAGGAGTTCTTCAGAGAGGAATCAATCCGTGTGATTATCCCCCCGAAAAAGTTTGTGAGGGTTTGGAAGCCACCTCAAAGGCTTACGACTAGTGGTTGAGAAACGCCTTCGTGGTGTTATCTCAAAGGGAGAATAGGGTGAGCCTTCATGGTGTTAGTGTGCCTTCGTGGTAACATCCACCTCTCTAACGGTGACTAGCTTCCCTCCAAGGAAGTGAACATCGGGATGCATCTTCGTCTCAGTGACCTTGGTTATCCTTAACCCTAACTCCTTACTTGTGGTTTACTTGTATTACTTGAGCTACATACATTGCATATTGTTTGTGCTCATTATATTGTGTTGGCTATTTCTTGTACAAGATTAATCATTCAAGCATACCTTCTATATCCACACGTTCATACTTGCAGCTTTTGATATATCGTGTGATATAGTGTGATCTAGTATCTTGTGTTGTTCACCTACTTGTCGTGTGATATAGCTCAAGTAAGTTTGTGTAACTTACTTGTGCTTGTTAGTAACTGTATTGTGTCCATCTTGGTAGATCGTGTTGTTGATACACGTTGCAGTGCCTAGTGCATTTAGGATTTGTGCTTGACAAGTACCCTCTTAGTTTATTTCCGCATTAGTTTCATGCCTAATCCGAAGAAGTTTTTAAATAGCCTATTCACCCCCCCCCTCTAGGCGTCATCGAGGTATTTTCAACGAGCAGGTAAAACATTTAGGTTGCTCGAAGTGTTAACGCCCAAAAATGAAGCATTGCAATAATATAGTGATGAAGGATCATCAACAATAAGCTCACTATCATCACTGCAATGATCACCACTACTCACCATATCATTACCTTGTGGCAATCCACATGTAGGTGAAGTAGATGAAGTTGAGAAGACCACATGACCAGAGGTGGAGGGAGAAAAATCAATCCCGCAAATCTCAGACACACCATATTTATCTTGAAGCTTTGTCCATAGCTCATGAGCATCCCAGAATGGCACGAGTTGAAATATAACTACATTGCTCAAAGGATCAAAAAGCACATTAGAAGCTTGAGCATTGAGATAAGGGTTTTTCTCATCCTCTAAAGATATATTTTTAGAATCGTTTGGAGGAGAAAAACCCATATCTACAATTCGCTCTCAATTTGGGTCCATGACCCTAGAGATATTAAGCATGCGAATTACCCAAACATCAAAATTTGTGCCATCGAAACTAAGAGTGTCAGAGTATCCTAAACCCCTAGTCGACATCATTACTCTCTAGGTGGTTAAACGTCATAATGAGAGACCTAGATCTGATACCAATTGAAAGGACGTGGATGTCG